>NW_020693746.1:0-1236 GCF_002925995.2 Terrapene triunguis
GGGCTCACGGTGCCTGCGCGCTGCACGGCCACCCAGCCACCTTGCCGCGGCTTTGCACGTCACGTGACTGGGAGCACGGCCCTCAACCTGCCCCACCCCGGCGGCTCCTCTCGGCACCACCATGCCCCGGAAGCGGGACAGACCCGGGGCTCGCCAGCAGGGAGGGCTAAGGAGTGGGGTGGAGGACATTTGGGGGGGGGGGGCTGGGTTTTCTGTGTCTCGGAAGTGGCAGCCCTACTCTGGCTGAGCTGGCTTCCAAGGACCTGTCCACACTGGCATCCGGGTGGGTCTGCGTGCAACTGAGGGACAGTGGTCCCATCTACACCACAAGGTGAAACAGTGTTTGACTGACCTGGTGGGGGGATAGGGCAAATTTAACATGTAGTCACCCGTTTGTCCGCTCCCGCCGTGGCGACGTCTCCAGGATGGACAAGGTCCTTAATGCAGTCTGAAATGGGCTTTAAAGCATGGTAGCTGCATCATGGCCTAGGACCCCGGGGGGTCTGGCATAGGTTCTGGCATGGGTGTGAAACTCTAGCGTGTGAGAGAGGGGAGATAGATGCTCCCCCGCCTCCCCCCCCCCCGGGGTTTAATAACCAGGTTCATAGACACCCTCACCCTGGAAATCCCTTCTGCCCTGTGCTAGAACCTGGCTCAGACATGTTTGCAGCTGGCATATTCGTGGGTAGGAGCGGGGGGGGGGCAGTTCTCCCTTTCTCTCTGAGCAATCACCCAAGCCCCGGTGACCCCTGGCCACGTACCCAGCTGTCCCGAGCTCCTGGGAACAGTAGCGCTGCTGTGTGAGGACGGATCTGGCCCAGACTGGCTCTCGGCTGCAGGGGAAGTAGCTGAGAGCGCTCTCACGGAGGGAAGGGGGGAGGGCAGGCACACAAACCAACACTGTTGCTTGTGTGTAGCCGGCTATCCGCAGCGCCCCGCTGGCTCGCACTCCAGACAAACAGCGCTAGTATTTCTGTAGGGATTTTTTTTCTTCTCTCCCCCCCCCCCCCTTTCCCCCTGGAGGGGATCCTAAATATTTAAGGCTCGCTAACAGGGCTTTGGTCTCTGGGCTGTGCATGCCGTGCATGCCTTTCCGCCCACTGATGCAGCCATGGACAGCAAGGGGGCCTGAGGCATCAATCGCATTTGGGGGGGGGCTTGGGGGGGGGGGGGGGGGGAAGAGCGCTGAGGGGATCTCTGGTGGGAGGGCTCTGGCAAGAGCTGCCGCCAGTGGGG
>NW_020693747.1:0-13241 GCF_002925995.2 Terrapene triunguis
ACCATCCCCCCTCCTTCCTTCCACCCTCCTTTCACCAACTCCTGGTGTATACAGATCCAAACCCCCTTGGATCTTAAAACAAGGAGAAATCAATCTGGTTCTTAAAAAAGAAGGCTTTTAATTAAAGAAAAAGGTAAAAATCATCTCTGTAAAATCAGTATGGAAAATACTTTACAGGGTAATCAAACTTAAAGAGCTCAGAGGACCCCCCTCTGTCTTAGGTTCAAAGTACAGCAAACAAAGATACACACTCTGGTAAAAAGGTACATTTACAAGTTGAGAAAACAAAGTAAATCTAAGACGCCTTGCTGTCTTTTTACTTACTAGTTTGAAATAGGAGAGACTTGTTTAGAAAGATGGGGAGAACCTGGATTGATGTCTGGTCCCTCTCAGTCCCAAGAGCGAACCACCCCTTAAAACAAAGAGCACACACACAAACCTTTCCCCCCCCAAGATTTGAAAGTATCTTGTCTCCTTATTGGTCCTTGGGTCAGGTGTCAGCCAGGTTACCCGAGCTTCTTAACCCTTTACAGGTAAAAGGATTTGGAGTCTCTGTACACAGAGAGCTGTTACCCTTCCCTTTATAGTTATGACACGCCCCCCAAATCACAGATAGTGTTGGACGTTCGGTTCCACACTGGCTGTGATTTCTTCCTGGAGTTCTAGGAGAAAACAGAGTTAATAAGACACATGTCTCTTTAGACATACTACTGATTATATAAAAACTAACAATATGTTTCATTCCAAGAACAATTGTTAACCAGTTAACTCTGGGAAACTTTCCCGGGAGAGTGCATCAGCCACTTTGTTAGAAGCTCCCGAAATGTGTTGTATTTCAAAATCAAAATCTTGGAGAGCTAAACTCCACCGAAGAAGTTTTTTGTTATTTCCCTTGGCGGTATGAAGCCACTGTAGCGCAGCATGGTCTGTTTGTAGTTGGAAACGCCGTCCCCAAACATATGGGCGTAGCTTTTCCAGCGCGTACACAATGGCGTAGCATTCCTTTTCGCTGATTGACCAGTGACTTTCCCTCTCAGACAGTTTTTTGCTGAGAAACACGACAGGATGGAATTCTTGATCCGGTCCTTCCTGCATTAAAACTGCTCCCACGCCTCTCTCGGAAGCATCTGTGGTTACTAGGAACGGTTTGTCAAAGTCTGGGGCCCTTAGCACAGGGTCAGACATGAGTGTTGCCTTAAGCTGGTTAAAGGCCTTTTGACACTTATCAGTCCACTGAACTGCATTTGGCTGTTTCTTTCTGGTTAGGTCTGTCAACGGGGCGGCGATTTGGCTGTAGTGTGGTACAAATCGCCTATAATATCCGGCCAAGCCTAAGAAGGATTGGACCTGTTTCTTTGACTTTGGAACCGGCCACTTTTGGATAGCATCCACTTTGGCCTGTAGGGGATTTATAGTTCCTTGACCCACCTGGTGCCCCAGGTACGTCACCCTGTTTTGGCCTATTTGACACTTTTTAGCCTTAACAGTTAGTCCTGCCTGTCGGATGCGCTCGAAGACTTTTCCCAGGTGCTCCAGGTGTTCTGTCCATGAATCAGAAAAAATGGCCACATCATCGAGGTAGGCAACTGCAGATTCTCCCAATCCCGCTAAGAGACCATCTACAAGTCTTTGGAAGGTGGCGGGTGCATTTCGCAACCCGAAAGGGAGTACATTGAATTCATACACCCCTGCCTGGGTGACGAAGGCGGACCTTTCCTTAGCGGGTTCATCTAGTGGTACTTGCCAGTACCCTTTGGTTAAGTCTAAAGTAGAGATGAATTGGGCATGTCCCAATTTTTCCAATAGCTCATCTGTGCGTGGCATTGGATAGTTGTCAGGACGAGTTACAGCATTTAGCTTACGGTAGTCCACGCAAAAGCGTATTTCCCCATCTGGTTTGGGAACTAGAACCACTGGAGATGCCCATGCACTGTTAGAGGGGCGGATTATACCCATCTGTAGCATGTCCTGGATCTCCCTTTGTATAGCCGCTTGGGCATGAGGTGACTCCCGGTAGGGTGGGGTTCTAATTGGGTGAGCATTACCTGTGTCAATGGAGTGGTATGCCCGTTCGGTCCGTCCTGGAGTGGCTGAGAAAATCGGTGCAAAGCTTGTGCACAGCTCCTTGATCTGCTGTCGCTGCAGACGTCCCAGGGTCATGGAGAGGTTCACCTCTTCCACGCCACCATTCCTTGTTCCTTCGTAGTAGACACCTGCAGGCCACTCCGCGTCATCTGTTTCCTGGGCTGTAAACTGGCAAACGTTTAATCCTCTGGAATAAAAGGGCTTAAGAGAATTAACATGGTATACCTTAGGCTTTATGTTGGAGGTGGGGGAGGCTATGAGATAGTTAACAGCTCCTAGGCGCTCCTGGACCGTGAATGGTCCTTCCCACGACGCTTCCATTTTATGGGCCTGGAGCGCCTTTAAGACCATGACTTGGTCTCCTACTTTGAAGGACCGTTCTCTGGAATGTTTATCATACCAGGCCTTTTGCTCTTCCTGAGCATTCTTTAGGTTTTCTTTAGCAAGGGCTAAAGAGTGTCGGAGGGTGTTTTGTAGGTTGCTTACAAAGTCTAGAATGTTAGTTCCTGGAGAAGGCGTAAACCCCTCCCATTGCTGCTTCACCAACTGTAATGGCCCCTTAACCTCGCGGCCATACACAAGTTCAAATGGTGAAAACCCTAAACTGGGATGTGGTACAGCCCTGTAGGCAAAAAGCAACTGCTGCAACACTAGGTCCCAATCATTGGAGTGTTCATTTATGAATTTACGTATCATGGCCCCTAAAGTTCCATTAAACCTCTCCACCAGACCATTGGTTTGATGGTGATGAGGGGTGGCAACCAAGTGATTCACCCCATGAGCTTCCCACAGGTTTTTCATGTTCCCTGCCAGGAAATTAGTTCCCGAATCTGTGAGGATGTCGGAGGGCCAACCTACCCTGGCAAAAATGTCTGCTAATGCCTGGCACACACTTTTAGTCTTGGTGTTGCTTAAGGGTACAGCTTCCGGCCATCGGGTAGCAAAATCCATGAAAGTCAGTACGTACTGCTTTCCTCTGGGTGTCTTCTTTGGGAAAGGACCCAGAATATCCACAGCTACTCGCTGAAATGGGACCTCAATTATGGGTAGTGGCTGGAGAGGGGCTTTAACCTGGTCTTGGGGCTTTCCCACTCGTTGGCACACCTCACAAGACCGGACATAATTAGCAACGTCCTTGCCCATTCCCTCCCAGTGGAAGGACTTCCCCAACCGGTCTTTGGTTCTGTTCACCCCAGAATGGCCACTGGGATGATCATGGGCTAAGCTCAAGAGCTTTACCCGATACTTAGTGGGAACCACCAACTGTCTTTGAGGATGCCAGTCTTCCTGGTGCCCACCAGAAAGAGTTTCCTTGTATAAAAGTCCTTGTTCTACAACAAACCGGGATCGGTTAGAAGAGCTGAGAGGCGGTGGGGTGCTCCGTGCCGCCGCCCAAGCTTTCTGAAGGCTGTCATCTGCTTCCTGCTCGGCCTGGAACTGTTCCCTTGATGCTGGAGACATCAGTTCCTCCTTGGACTGTGGACTGGGGCTTGGTCCCTCTGGAAGCGATGCAGGTGCTGGGGCTGTTTCCACTGACCGTGAACCGCTGTCCGCTGGTGCACTATGTGGTATCTCAGGCTCTGGCTGAGCCTCTTGGGGAGGGTTATCTGCTGCTTCCGCCAGTTCAGGCTCGCTGGTGCCCTCTGGCATTGGAGTTGTAGACTGGTTTGCAAGCGCTGGACTCCGTGCCGGCAATGGTTCTGGTGCTGGTTGCGTTGCCAGTTCCGGTTCCGGGACTGGCTTTGGCTGGGTCTCTGGGATTGGATCCACTACGGCTGTTGCAGTCGTTGGCAGGGGATCCGGTTCCACCACCTGTGTTTGGGTCTCCGGTAACACAGACGGGGCCCTGGTGGACGGCTCAGGAACAGGGATGGGGGTGGAAGCTTGCTTAGCCTGGCTGCGGGTGACTATTCCCACCCTCTTGGCTAGCTTCACATGGTTGGCCAAGTCTTCCCCCAGCAGCATGGGGATGGGATAATTGTCATAGACTGCAAAAGTCCACATTCCTGCCCAGCCCTTGTACTGGACATGCAACTGGGCTGTAGGCAAGGTTACAGACTGTGACACGAAGGGTTGAATTGTCACTGTAGCCTCCGGGTTGATGAGTTTGGGGTCCACTAGGGATTGGTGGATAGTTGACACTTGTGCCCCAGTGTCCCTCCAAGCGATAACCTTCTTTCCGCCCACTCTCAAGGTTTCCCTTCGCTCCGAGGGTATGAGAGAGGCATCTGGGTCTGGGGATCTTTGGTGTGATTGGGGTGTAATGAACTGTAATCGGTTAGGGTTCTTGGGGCAGTGAGCCTTTATATGCCCCAGTTCATTACATTTAAAACATCGCCCTGCTAAGGTATCACCGGGGCGATGTTGGTTGGTGGAGACTGGTGGGGTGGGGTGAGAAGGCGTCTGGGGTTTCCCTTGGGATGTGGGTGGGGCCTTGGGTTGTCCCCGGTGGTAAGGTTTTGTTTCGGCTTGCCCCTTCTGATATTCGCTCCAACTGCTACTAGCTTTTTTCTTTTCTGTCACCTCCACCCATTTGACTCCAATCTCCCCCGCCTCGGTTACAGTCTTGGGCTTCCCATCTAGGATGTACCTTTCTATTTCCTCAGGAACACCCTCTAAAAACTGCTCCATTTGCAATAGGAAGGGCAACTCTTCCGTAGATTTAACATTTGCTCCTGATATCCAGGCATCCCAATTTTTCCCAATGTGGTAGGCATGTCGGGTAAATGACACATCGGGTTTCCACCTTAGGGCTCTGAACCGCCGACGGGCATGCTCAGGTGTTAGCCCCATTCTGATTCTGGCCTTGTTTTTAAAAAGTTCATAACTGTTCATGTGTTCCTTAGGCATTTCAGCCGCCACCTCTGCTAAGGGTCCACTGAGCTGCGGCCTCAGCTCTACCATGTACTGGGGTGGAGGGATGTTGTATCCAAGGCAGGCCCTTTCAAAATTTTCTAAGAAGGCCTCAGTATCATCGCCTGCCTTGTAGGTAGGGAATTTCCTGGGATGGGAAGTGGTACCTGGAGAGGAGTTGTTAGGATGGTCTGATGCACCCTGCCTAGTCCTTGCTGCTTCCAGTTCCATCTCTTTTTCTTTCAGCTCCATCTCTCTCTTGTGGGCCGCCTCTTTGGCTTTCTCTTCTCTGTCTCTCAGCTCTATCTCTCTCTTGTGGGCCGCCTCTTTGGCTTTCTCTTCTCTGTCTCTCAGCTCTATCTCTTTTTCTTTCAGCTCCATAGCTCTCTTGTGGGCCTCCTCTTTAGCTTTTTCTTCTTTGGTAGTCATTTTCCTGGTTTTCTTGTGCTGGGTCACACCCCTCTGCAGTTGACTGAAATTGGGATGTACTTAGCTCTGGCTGCTGCTGAGTTAACAGAGACTTTCTAACAAGCTACTCCCGAGGATGTAAAAAGAAAAAAAAAACAATTCAACTTGTAAATTATCTTTACCAGTCAGTCAAAGTTTGCTCCCTTTGAACCCTTCTCTTAACAAAGGACCTCGTTAAAAAAAACTTAACACCTCTGCCTTCAGGCAAGGAGAGATAAGATATGCATCTACCTTCAGCTCTGCTTTCCAAGCAGCTAGAAGGAAAAAAAAATCTCTTACTGGCTTTGGGTTTAAAATGTATCCCACCGCTATGCCACCATGTCAAGGCTGGATCCCCACTTTGAACCTTAGGGTACAAATGTAGGGGCCTGCATAAAAACTTCTAAGCTTATCTACCAGCTTAGCTTTGGTCCGCTGCCACCATCACAAGAATTCCCTCCCTGGGAAGCCTTGAGAAACCTTTCACCAATTCCCTGGTGAACACAGATCCAAACCCCCTTGGATCTTAAAACAAGGAGAAGTTAACCATCCCCCCTCCTTCCTTCCACCCTCCTTTCACCAACTCCTGGTGAATACAGATCCAAACCCCCTTGGATCTTAAAACAAGGAGAAATCAATCTGGTTCTTAAAAAAGAAGGCTTTTAATTAAAGAAAAAGGTAAAAATCATCTCTGTAAAATCAGTATGGAAAATACTTTACAGGGTAATCAAACTTAAAGAGCTCAGAGGACCCCCCTCTGTCTTAGGTTCAAAGTACAGCAAACAAAGATACACACTCTGGTAAAAAGGTACATTTACAAGTTGAGAAAACAAAGTAAATCTAAGACGCCTTGCTGTCTTTTTACTTACTAGTTTGAAATAGGAGAGACTTGTTTAGAAAGATGGGGAGAACCTGGATTGATGTCTGGTCCCTCTCAGTCCCAAGAGCGAACCACCCCTTAAAACAAAGAGCACACACACAAACCTTTCCCCCCCCAAGATTTGAAAGTATCTTGTCTCCTTATTGGTCCTTGGGTCAGGTGTCAGCCAGGTTACCCGAGCTTCTTAACCCTTTACAGGTAAAAGGATTTGGAGTCTCTGTACACAGAGAGCTGTTACCCTTCCCTTTATAGTTATGACAGCCCCTAAGTACTTATGTCACATTTGAACATGTAGGCACATCTGAAAGTGTTACCTTTTGCTTTAGAACTGCACCTCTCACCCTCTCTTGGTCTCTCCAAATTCATCCCCTCTAGGTCTCAGTCCTCGAGCCATCACCCATCCCTTGGAGTAACATCATATGATTCCTCCACTCTCAGACCGGGCCCTCAGTTGCAGTTCATGTGTATATCAAATGTGATTTAGCTTAGCGGATCTGACTTATGTCCAGACCCTGCAATTCTGTTCCCTCTTGGACAATGACAGTGGTAATCAGTGACCAAACAGTCTCCTTAAAGCAAAGTATCATTTATTTAAAACAAGTTATTTCAGAGAAAAACAGAACTCAAAAACAATAAAAAAGACTTGTCTAGCTTACCAGGTGTTTAACCATCTTCCACATGGAGACCCTGGACTAGGACTAACTCCCCATGGACTCCTCCACAAACCTTCTCTTTGATAGCTTGTCTCCCTGTCAGAGCTCACTGACATTCTCTGGAGAGCCCCTGGCAACTCACCGCACCCACGTTCCTAGGAATCAAGCCACTTTTTAACTGTTTATAGTCCTTTGATCTGGTAACTCACAGCTCTGGCAAAACAGGGTTTGCAACTGGTTGGAGACAGGATTCTTAAAGCTGTCACACCAGGCATAGGCTAATATAAGCTGAAAAGCTTTGCTGTGATTACATATGTGATTGTAGGGGGATTCACAGGATGTTTGTCTCATGTGAAATTCTGGCAGCACATTTGTAAGGAATTTTGAATGCATGTGTAGAACCTAAGGATTCTTGTTCACCAGCCCACCTAGCCTCCAAGTACGTTAATCAGAAGGGGTATTTCTCTATGGTTCTCCAGGCGCTTGTGGATCACCATGGGCGTTTCATTGACATTAACACAGGTGCATGACGCACGCATCTTTCGGAACACTGGCCTGTTCAGGAAGCTGCAAGCTGGGACTTTTTTCCCAGATCAGAAGATCACTGTAGGGGAAGTTGAAATGCCCATTTGATCCTTGGAGACCCCGCTTACCCTTTAATGTCGTGGCTCATGAAACCCTACACAGGGAGCCTTGAGAGCAGCAAGGAACAGTTCAACAACAGGCTGAGCCAGTGCAAAATGACTGTGGAGTGTGCTTTTGGCCATTTAAAGGGCCACTGGTGCTCTCTGTATGGGAAGCTGGACTTGGCCGATCACAGCATCCCTGCGGTTATATCCGCGTGCTGTACCCTCCATAACATTTGTGAAGGGAAGGGTGAAAGATTCACTCAGGCATGGAACTCGGAGGTTCAACACTGGAGGCTGAACTTGAACAGCCAGAGAGCAGGGCTGTTAGAGGGGCCCAGTGCAGGGCTGCAAGGATTAGGGATGCCTTGAGGGAGCAATTTGAGGCTGAAAGCCACCAGTAATGTTTGGTGCTCTGCAGGGGAGTGAAGTGCAGTGGTTCCAATGTTAGTAGGAATCTGTGTTTGCTATGCTGACTTGCAGTGCCTGTTGCTTTCCTGGGCTAAGGTATCTTTACATTATGCAATAATAAAGAATGTTTTCAAAGCCAAAAAATCCATTTATTGAAAAGAAACACAACTGCATGGGAAACAGAAAGGGCAAGGGGGTGGAGTGGGGAACGGTACGATCACAGATTTGCGTATGCCCTGTTATCATACTCAGCCTTCCTGTCTGGAGTGCTGTACAACGAGTGCTGCACTTCAGGATGGCTATACTGCATGGTGATGGGGGTTGAGTGCAGTGCGTAAGGATCGTAGTTTTCAGGGCTGGGTGGTGAAGCTACAGGTGTTGGAGGCAGCTGGTGGCGGTAAGAACCCAGATGTTGGGGAAAGTGAGTTGGAGGTGACATGGTGGCACATGGGAAAGAGTTTGGAGACAAGGGCTGCAAGGGGGGTGGGGTGGGAGCGGTAGTGCTCTGCCTACATGGCTACGAGCGCCTGGATAGAGTCCGCTTGGCGCTCCATGACGCTTATCAGCCAATCCATGCTTTGCTGCCGGAGCTCCGCGCTTTTGTGCCGGCGCTCCTCATTCTGCTGACGGATCCTCCTTTCACTCTCCCTCCACTCCTGCACTTTTAGATTCTCTTTAAGTAACTGCTTCATTACTTCATGCAGCATGTCTTCTTTGCTTCTACTTGGCCTCTTCCTGATTCTTTGCAGTCTCTCTGCCGGTGATAAGACGGACTGCTGAGATCTCGAGGTTGCATCTGTAAAGGCAAAATGCAACACTTAACAGAGGCGGCATTGTTCACACCAGACAGAGCAATGATTCCCTTGTACTTAAGGAGTACAAGCACAGTCTACACAATAGCGTAATTTGCCCATCCCAAAGTGAGCGCACATAACTCCCGGGAACCCCAAAATGGTGAGTAAGCACAGAGTCAAGGGGGACTGATTGTTTCATGACTGTACTGTCCTCTGGGTTTCTGTGCCTTGGGGAGAGCCAACAGCTACAGGGGGAACCTATACTGAACACTGTCCCCACATTTTCCACAGGAGTTTGTCCTGGAAGATATCTCGCTGCTGAGGGTGACCTGGGAAGCAAGGGAGGGTATTCTACTACAATGCGGCTTCTGCCTTGGCCCATATGCAGCTTGCCTGTGTGCAGCAATTGTCCACCTGCCCCTCACAGCACAGTGGCACGGACATATTAGCCTGACTGGGACAAGAACCACAGTGGCTCTCCCAATAAACCTGCGCAAGCGCATTGCCCAAGTTCTGGCTGAGACCTTTGAAGAGATAACTGAGGCCGATTACCGCGATGTGAGAGAGCACATCAACGCCCTATTCCGCATCTAGGCATGCATGCAGCCCTAACCATCCTCACCCCAAGAGCCCGCACCGAATAACTTCCTTCCCAAAATAAAAGCCGCTTTCCGGGAACCTCCTCTGATGTTTGTCCTTCCCCAAGCACCAGCCACCGCGACTGGCTACCTTCCTCCTGGCTCGAAAACAGCTCCTGGCTGCATGCATCTAGGGATTCTGGGGTGTCTTTCTCCTCCTCAGCACCCTCGCTCCCGCTTTCCTCCTCCTCCTCTTGCTTTGTTAAACTGGGCTCTGAAGTGTCCATGGTGGTCCTCGGAGTGGGGTCGCCCCCAAGTATCACGTCTAGCTCTTTGTAGAAACAGCAGGTTGCGGGGGCAGCACCAGAGCAGCGGTTTGCCTCGCGGGCTTTGCGGTAGGCATTCCACAGCTCCTTCACTTTAACCCGGCACTGCAATGCGTCCCGGTCATGGCCCCTTTCCGTCATGTCCCTTGATATCTGCCTGAAGGTTTCGTAATTCCTACAGCTGGAGCGCAGCTGGGACTGGACAGCTTCCTCCTCCCAAACACTGATGAGGTCCAGCACCTCGCCATTGCTCCATACTGGGGATCGCCTGGCACGGGGACGCATGGTCACCTGGAAAGATTCACTGAAAGCACTCCACACCTGGCTGAGCAAACAGGAAGGGGATTTTCAAAATTCCCAGAGAATTTAAAGGGCGGGTCTGATGGTTGGTCACCTGAGGGCAGGGCAGTAGAGTTCAAAGTGATGACCAGAGTGGCTAGAACAGGCATTGTGGGACACTTCTGGAGGCCAATCAGAGTCCATTAACAGACCAAGGCATCCACACTGGTGCTGCGGCGCTTCAGCAGGGGCACATAAACATTATTCGACTCGCCGAGGTGGAGTACCAGGAGCGTTCTAGCCGCGGAGTCAGAGCGCTCTACGTGCCTTGCCAGTGTGGACGCATCCTGAGTTAGAGCGCACTGGGCTGCTTTAATGTACTCTAACTTGTAAGTGTAGCCAAGCCCTTAGTGATGAGAACAGTTATTTTTCAGCATTTCTGCTAAAGGTATTGTCACCAGAAAAACAGCCATATGAGAAATGAGAGCTTACAGAAATCAAACACTAGCCCCAGTCACCCAAGTGAAACAGAGCTGCCCACTATCAACAATTTACATATTACGACTCAAGTTTAAACCTAAAGGTTGCTCTGCCAATAGCCTCCAGGGCTTATTCTGGCTACACCTCTTTACGTTGACCCAACCTGTATAGCACTGTTAGAAGAGGACTGGTACAGGAGATGCTATACTGGCCCTACCCCACCTGGAGTTTCCCCCATGTTGGGGAAATCCTCAACTAGCCACTTCTTTGTGCTTCTGGAGTGGTGCAAAATAAATGTAATGAGCCCAAGAACCTGGCCTATTGTGTTCAGCCCACCTCCAAACCAAAAACTCTTTCTTCCCAAAACCTCCTAACAAGTGTCTTACCACATAAATTGTTCATAATTTATTTCTTTTTCTTCAAACAAATTCTCACACTTCTATATTTATATATGCCTAGGTCATCATCTTATATTCATCCATATTGCCCATTTAAAAGCTGAGTTTTACTGAGTTTCCTGTTAGGAGTATTAGAATCTGTTTCCTTCCAAGAAAACATGGTGTCTCAATCAACTAACATAGAAAGTGACCCTGCAAAGACTTAAACACATGCTTTAAATTTACACATAGGGTAGTTTCATTGACTTCACTGGAATTATTCAACGATATAAAGATAAGTACAACATAAGTCTTTTCGGGACTGGACCACTAAAATGGATGTGCAAGAACAGGATTCTTGGAGGATGAAAAACAATTCCCAGTTGAGTAATCCATTTTTGTGCATAGATATGTGTGCCATGTTTTGCAATGAGTTCATGTATTTCATATACTTGTGCTTTAAAAACCTGATTTGAATAAATCAAAGTGTAAGAAATATATGAATGTATGTAAAATGAGAGCCATGAACAGGAACTCAAATCCAGAAGGAAATTTTATTAGCTCAGTAAAAATGAAAGTAAGAGTCATACGTCTGTTAGCAAGTTACTCTCACAAAGGAGCACTACATGACTAATTAACCAATATACTGTCTGTACTTTTTAAAAGAACTTTCAATCACTCCCCTCTTGCAAAATTGCATACAAGGTAAACGTGGGGACAGCTTTTTACATTGCATAGAAAAGAATGAGCACACTTAAGCACACCCATGCCTTTTGCTCTGTTCTCAGAGGTCTGATTTTAGTATTGCCATGGAATAACAATGATGTGGAACAAAGTTCTGGGAGTTGGCAAGCAACGGAACACACCAAGAAACCCACTTTGCTTTTATAATTCCTTTATCTAGTATGACCAGAACATATAACTTTATCAGGGGTTTTAGAAAAGATTTACCTTGTTCAAGAATATGGGATAGTTGAACCCAGAATGACTGTTTTTTCCATTCCAAATGAAAAGCACATTGTTTCTGCCTCACAAGCTAGAAATGAAAATTGTCCTATTTTTTCAAAAGTTGTTTTTTGTTGAAAGTTTTTACCGCATTCTATAGCTAGAGATATGGAAAAGGGGTTAGTTTTCCTTTGATACAGGATATATCCTGGAATATTTTAACTTTAACTAGAAAATGTGGGGAAGAAATTGTGAATTTCACCCCCATTTTTTCCCCCAAAAAATTCATTGCAATGAAAATTTTCTGAGCAGCTTTACAGCTGGTCAGAAAATAGAATATATTTTCCACAAAATTTTATGCAGGAAATATTTTTTCCATTTTCACTGAAATTTTGTTTCAATGGAAATTTTCCCACTGACTACAATTTTCATTTCTCTTACCTATAACAACAACTCATTTAATGGCTGGTTGTATAGTTACCCTGTGTGCAGAAACCCCACTGAAGTCATAGGTAAGTCTACTGAATTTGTTAGAAAGAAGGAGACACTGTTCTCCTGAGGATAGCCTGAGAAAGCTTAGCTCCCAAAGCACCACTTCATAAAGAGCCAGGACTTTGGAAGCACATGGCCCCAAGAAGCCCACCCCTCCACCAGTAGCACAATGTGTGCTGTATCTCTCAGACAAGGCATGGCCCTTTAAGAAAGCTCCTGCTTCCTCCAAGAAGGAAACATTCAGGTGCAGCAACTGTTGAGAGTAACAAGGGGTAGCAACTTCACTCCCTTAGAAGTCAGCAGTTCCAGATTTTTAGGTGTTTTGTGGGGTTTGGAGACTGACTGCTGGGTGGGGATATGTGTTGGATGAGGAAGAGGACCAAGAATGAGGAGCTAGATGATGTATGGGGATTGACTATCACTAAGGAGTTTTTGCTATACTAAATGTGTGGGTGGGGAATGGCATGGAACTAGGCAGCTAGTAACTGGGGAAGAACTGGAAGAAAGCATGGAGTCAAGAGGGGAGGAGGGTTTGGAGAAGAGAAGGGAAACGAGAAACATTAAAAACACCAAAATTATGGATCGAACATGAGGCTTGTCAAACATCACTAAGTCACTTGCATGTATGCTTGTGTCCTTTGCTCCTTCCCTAGTCTGTTTATGTTTACTTAGATTGTAAAATCTTGGGGGTAGAAAACTGTCTGATTCAATGTTTTTAAGCATCTACCACACTTTGGGGGCTGTAAAACTAATAATAAATAATGACATTAATAGTGTTGAGAGACAGGCATGGTCTAGCAGTCTGAGCAGAGAGCTAGGGACAATCAGAGAAACAGAGGGACTACTTCTCCATATGCCTCTCGGGTGGCTCCTAAAGGAGTAGGGAGGAGATGTGACTATCCTCCACAACTGCCCACAGATGATCTGGGTGCTGAACATCCTAAAAGATGAGGAGTACTTGTGGCACCTTAGAGACTAACAAATTTATTAGAGCATAAGCTTTCGTGGGCTACAG
>NW_020693748.1:0-7297 GCF_002925995.2 Terrapene triunguis
TCCTTGTTCTGTCATCAGGTACCACTGAGAACAGTCTAGATCCATCCTCTTTGGAACCCCCTTTCAGGTAGTTGAAAGCAGCTATCAAATCCCCCCTCATTCTTCTCTTCTGCAGACTAAACAATCCCAGTTCCCTCAGCCTCTCCTCATAAATCATGTGCTCCAGCCCCCTAATCATTTTTGTTGCCCTCTGCTGGACTCTTTCCAATTTTTCCACATCCTTCTTGTAGTGTGGGGCCCTAAACTGGACACAGTACTCCAGATGAGGCCTCACCAATGTCGAATAGAGGGGAACAATCACGTCCCTCGATCTGCTGGCAATGCCCCTACTTATACAGCCCAAAATGCCATTAGCCTTCTTGGCAACAAGGGCACACTGTTGACTCATATCCAGCTTCTCGTCCACTGTAACCCCTAGGTCCTTTTCTGCAGAACTGCTTCCTAGCCATTTGGTCCCTAGTCTGTAACAGTGCATGGGATTCTTCCGTCCTAAGTGCAGGACTCTGCACTTGTCCTTGTTGAACCTCATCAGATTTCTTTTGGCCCAATCCTCTAATTTGTCTAGATCCCCCGTATCCTATCCCTAACCTCCAGCGTATCTACCTCTCCTCCCAGTTTAGTGTCATAGACCCATGGCATGGAACAAAGCCTATTTTTTTACATGGAGGTCTCCAGGTATGCCATTCCCAGTCAGAACATGAAAATACCAATTTGTAGGATTTTGCCTATGCATGGTTACATCCTTCCATTTAGCACTGAACTTTGGCCTGAAAAATTTCCCCCTGCAACAATTTCATCAGTTCCTCCATTTTAAAACACTGACTTCTCTTCTGCTTTCCTCCTCCTTGGTTTTTAATTATGTAGCACATGAAAAATAAACACTATTTCCTGGTCTTTTAGGGTATGTCTACATGGCACTGTGAGCCCAGGGTTCATGGGACTTGAATCAGAATACTCATGTTACAGAACCCTGGGATTGAGTGTCTACACTGTTTCTTAACTCCAAGTTAAGATGTTTCTAACTTGGGCTTGAACCTGGGGCTCTGGCATCCACATTGCAGCACACAGACCTGAGTCAAAGCAACCATAAGCACAGTTCCCCTAATGTCCTGATGAAAAGGGGCTGCTTTAGCCCTTTGTCCATGGTGCACTGTGGGAAATCTTTACTGCCCGCCCTGCACATTACAGGAAATTAGAGCAACCTGCCAATGCAGCCTGCCGTGGAGACAATTTGGTCTGTGCAAGCCCAGCTATTAGAGCCAGCAACATGGAGGAGGCAACTTTTTAAGTAATTCTCTTGCTTGTGCTTTCACTCCTGTATCAGGAAATGGGCAGAGCACGTGTGAGGTGTTGGTGGACTTTTTGGCAGCATTTTCTGACCCACCAAAGGTACCTGACAGATTTCATAGAGGAGGAGGAGTACCCTGGCATGGCAGACTCACACTGACAGATACTGCTCAGTACAATTGGCATAGCTGCTGATGCCCCTTATGTAGTCTGGTGCAGGATCATGAGACTGGGTGGGACCACATCTCCATGCAGACCTGGGATGCCCAATAGAAGGTCCAGAACTTTTGCATGAAGAAAGCTACATTTCTGGAGCTTTGTGAGCAGCTTGCTCTGACCCTCCAGCATAAAGACATGCATGAGGGCACCCTTGCTGGTCCAGGAGCAAGTTACTCTAACTGTCTAGAAGCTGGCTACCCCAGACTACTACAGGTAGTTGCTAACATTTGGTGTTGGAAGATTGGCTTGAGTAAAGTGGTGGCAGAGGTTGCTGAGGCAATTGGGTGTGTGGTTTAGCCCGTTAAAGATATACTGGAGGTAATTACTGGATTTGAGAAACTGGGGTTTCCTAATTACACTGGGGCTATTGATTGGACTCATGTGCCCCTAGGTGGCCCTCCTTGAGGAGCACACGAGTACATAATCTGCAAAGGATACTACTCCATTGTTATGCAGGCCCTTGTGGATCACAGAGGCCAATTTATGAATGTCAGTGGCAGCTGCAGTGGGAAAGTGCATGATGCCAGAGTTTTTTGTCTCTCAGGAGTCTACATTCTTGGACAGGCTGGGAAACTACTCCCACCAAATGACATTTTCATAAACAGTGTTACTGTCCCCAATGTTATTCTGGGGGACCCTACATGTCCCCTTGGCTTATGAAACGAGACCCTGATTTCAAAGGCCCTGGCAAAAGACAGTTTAATTACACTCTCAGCAGGTGTAGAATGGTTGTTGAATGTGCTTTTGGCAGACTGAAGTCCCATTGGAGATGTCTGCAGACCCATTTAGATGCCAGTGCCATCAATGCTTGCCTCATTACTGTGGCTTGCTGTGCTCTTCACAATCTTTGTAAAGCCAAAGGTGAGCCACTTCCCCCTGAATGGACCTACAACACCGAGGGGCCACTGAATCGGTGCCTCAGTAGAAAAGTGCAGCTACCACTGCTGGTGTGGATGCACCTGGGCAACAGAAGTCAGGAATGCTTTGTGTTCTTACATTATGGACTTCATGGTCCAATGGAAGAGGGGGGGAATAATACCGGTAAGAATGTAGTTGTGGATGGGAAAGGGCTAGTTAATTCTGGAGGGAGGTTCAGTGCTTAGGAGGGGTGTAGGCTTGACTGCCATGCAATAGACTTATGAATGACATGATGGATAAGGAAGAGGGGGGGGGTTTATATAGGGAATTCATTGAAGTGTGAATTGCTGTACCTAAGTAAATAGAGGAATAGTGTTTGCTTAGTAACGCACAATTGCTCCTGATTATGGTTTCAGCTTTATTGTCTCAAACCATGATTGTATCATGTAATGGAGTGATAGCAATAAACTTTCTTGATGACATGACAGGCTTCATTTGTAAACGTATTAAAACAGTGTAACAGTCACCCAGTGCTGGGCAGGCCAGCTGCCATGACAGAACCCCAAAATGGGTAATAGAAGAATATTTGCCACAGGGAAAAAAAAAGTGCAGGAAATACGGAAAACTTGACCCGACCCCCCATCGCTCTATGTACCCATGCCCCATATTCTCCTTTCCCCTATTTCCTAATTTTGAGCACACTTGGTGCTGGGGGAGGGGTGGAGGTATCCCCAGGAGGGGGTTCAAGAAGGAAGGCTGCACGGGGTGTAGTTGCCCTGCCCAGCTGCTCATGGGTCCAGAATGCATGGGCTGCCCCAACATGGAGCTGTACGTTGCAGGGGGAATCAGGTTGGGGTGCGGGAGGGGGAGGCAGCAGGAGCGGGTGCTTTTCCAGCCATGGTGGAGATGAGTTGTTCAAACAGTTCTCTCTGTTGAGCTCTGTCCTCCTCCTCCTCCTTTAGCTTTGCAAGACCCTGCTCCCTTCTGAAACCCTGCATTACAGCTGTTCTGTGAGCCTCCGCTTTTCCTCCAGACTCTCAGCTCCTGCTATTGGACCTGCTGGTCTACCCTCTCATGAGCTCAGACCATAACTTCATCACAGAAATGCTTCCTTTGGAACAGCCTGTGAAGGTACATTGGACCAGGGATCGAGTTCTTGATGTAGAGCAGGCAGCAAAGAAATAGGCTATGAAACAGAGGGTTATTGTCTAAAGCAACTCAGCAGAGGAGCACAGAATTAATTCTTCTGGACTCTCAAGGACATAAAAATGTTACATTTCAATCCTGAACCAATATATACAGTGAAGAGGATGCTTCAGTCCACATACGCTGTCTGGACATATGCAGTGGTGACGACGCAGGAAAGGAAATAGAACACCAGGTCTGTGGTAGCTAGAGAGCTTTTCAAGCCTCCTGCAAAAGCCTCCCAGGAAAACTTTTCCTGGGGTTTTTATTATCTCCTTACTTTGTTTACAACTCTTCTTAGTGGTTACATTTTTGCCCATTCAGAAGGCAGGCAGTATACATGAGCATGAGATTACAAACCCATCTTTTAAGCGCGTGAACAGCCAGCTGCAAAGGTGATGTCATTGTTGCCAATAAGTTTTCCAAACATAGGCGCTAGAACAAGGTCACTCTCGCCTCAATGCCGAGGGAACAGTTTGCCGTTCTTCAAGGCTTATGATTAGGGAGCAACACATTCCTACAGACATAGCCTGGTTAATGGCGGTCACAGAAGTGCAGAGACAATGGTACAGTTACATTTTCAAGCTTTTTCTGTTTTACAAAAATTGTGTAACTATTTGTGATGCGGGGAGGGTGGCTAGTGGCTACAAAAGTTTTTTTCCCATCATTTCAGGCCTTTCATATTTTGGAGGACATAACTGTTCTTGTGGTGTGTGTCGCGGGGTGAGTACACCCCGTTCTTTTGGGGCCAGGCAAGGGCATTGTAGACTCATGGCTCAGTCCTCCTGGCTGCTCTTGGCCTCAGGGTGGTCTGGCCTAGTGATCTAAGTCAATATGGTTGCCATTTCTCACAGGGTGGCATGGCCCAGTGGCCAAGGTCAATATAGCTGCCCACTCTTGCAGGGCTGGGTCACCTAGTGGCCAGAGTCAATATGGCTTCCCTCCTTGGCAGGACAGTGCAGCCTAGTGGCCAGAGGGGGTGGGCCACCACCTGGGGTGTGTGTGACCAGCATAGGGAGACCCAGGCCCTCCCTACTTCACTGGGTCCCAGCCCAGTGCCCTGTCAGCAGCAAGTGCATTTGTCACTGGGTCAACAGGGATCCAACTGAAACATGCTGACTTGCTGCTCAGTTCTACAACCAGATCAATGTCTAGTTCCCCCAGACTACTTCCTACCATGTCTTCCAGTGGCACAGTCTGAGTCTCCTGGGTCTCCAGAGTATCTGTCCAGTGAATCTCCCAGCAGTTCTGCTGTCTCCTGGGTGTCTGCAGGTAGCTGACTGTCTATCCAGATCCTAGTGGGCTCAGGCTCCAGCAGCTCCCAGGCAGGAGTCTACAGCATACATCCACCCTCCTGGGCCATCAGCCTAGACTGAGCTGTGCTACTCCCTTTTATACTGCTAATCCAACTGGAGCATGCCCAGCAGAGGTGAGGGGGTGTGGCTTCCTCAGCCCACAGTGTGGTGTTAACCCCTCTTTGTCCAGTGTGGGGCCAGTACACCCGTCACAGTGCCCTACTGACAAAGGGAGATGTTATTCCAAGCTGCTGGTAGGAAACCTGCAGTGTAGGCAGTGACTGAACAGCACGTCTGTGAGTGGAGTGGCCTCATCAACTACCAAGCTGGCCCTGGAAAATACTCCCTTCCCTGCAATGTGACTAACTATGCGGAGTTCCTTATTCAGGAAAAAATTTGCAGCCATCAGCAACCAGGATTGGGTCAGAATCCATGAGAGAATTAACAGGATGCTGCACTAGCTCACACATGGCTTACCCTGTTATTGCTGCATGCAAACAGGCAGAACTCCACAGCCTCCCTCCCCTCCCCCAGCACATTTCTGGACAAAAGCGGACACGCAATTCGTACTTGGGAGCACAGGCGCTGACTCCGTGGGTGCTCTGGGGCTGGAGCACCCACAGGGAAAAGTTAGTGGGTGCTCTGCACACACTGGCAGCCAAGCTCCCCTCACCCCCCACCCCACCTCCTCCTCCCCCGCCCCTGAGCATGCCATGTCCCCGCTCCTCCGCCTACCTCCCAAGCATTTCCCGCCCGCACGGCCACCGCCAAATAGCTGTTTGGTGGTGTTAGCACGCTCCGGGGGTAGGGGAGGAGTAGGAATGTGACGTGCTCAGGGGAGGAGGCAGGGAAGAGGTGGGGCCAGGGTGGGGATTTGGGGAAGGAGTTGGAATAGGGGCAGGGAGGGGGCGGAGTTGGGGCAAGGACTTTGGGGAAGGGGTTGGAATGGGGGCGGGGCGGGGCAGGGGCCTCCTGGAAGGGGTGGAGCCGGGGGCAGAAGGTGGGGTCGAGCACCCAGGGGAAAGAGGGGAAGTCGGCGCCTGTGCTTGGGAGAAATGATGTTGTCACCTATGGACTACCTCTAACTGAAATGGACTAGATTTGGAAATAGAGACATTAGCGTGAGTGTTTGGGAAACTGTGTTCTGTTTCCAGGCGGCTCCGTAGCCTATTGAGTGGTTACAGAGCAGCATAATTTAAGCCATTATTACTTAAAGGAAAACATGAATGACAATAGTAAACATCTGTGACTTTACAGTGAAAATGCTCTTCAAAGCTGTTTCTTACTGTTTGCAATTCCCAGTCAGCATTTTGAACACCATGTGGTGGGGAAAAGGTGTGGATGCCAAGGTGTCGTGATACAATCTGCCATTAGCGGATACACAGATGTTGGTAGCTGGGGCGTCTCATAACTTTTGCACTGGTTCTTAGAGCGGAAATCCCTGCTACTACTGTAGTAATACATTTTAAATTGGAGTCAGAAACTTACTGGGCTCTGGGGTGGCTTCTATCTCCACCAAGTTTGCTGTAGACTTGGCAACGGGGTGTTCCTCAGGGCAGGGATCAAACAGCTTTTCCAAGTAGGGAGCTAGAATTTGATCCTGTTCCACAGCCTGCTCTGGGACTGGTTTCAAAAGCAGAGTTACTTTATGCTCCCCATTCAGCTCCTGCTCTGGCTCACATCAGCCCCCATGCTGGATTCAGGGGCCAGCAGCACACCATCCTGGCTGACCAGGTCATCATGCACCATAGTTGGCTCTATGCTGGGTGTAGTGCCCAGCACCCGGTCAATCTCATAAAATGGGAATGAGGTTGGAGAGTTGCCTGAGGTGCAGTTTTAGTCCCTGGTTTTCCAATACTCACTCTTCATTTTCTTAATACGCTCTCTGCACTGGTCACTGGTCCGGAAAATTTGCAAAGCTGCCAGCTTTTTAGCCGTCTGCTGGCACATGTAGTCATTCCTGGTACTTTTGCTAAAGTCCACAGTTTTACTGGCCTCACATCAGAGATTCACTAAAATTTGATCGTGCTCCCATGACCACGAAGCAGCACGCTTTGCAAAAAGCTTGCTCTGTTCAGTCTTCATAGCAAACTCAGGAGGCTCTCTGATGGTGAGTTTGCAGCTTGGTGATCAGAAGACAATGGGTTAACACTGATTCACCGAGCAGCTGCTGTACATCAACAGGGCAGGGGTGGCTTCCGTTTTCAGTTGAGTTGATTGGAGATTGTTGGGATAGAGGACAAAGGAAGTCAGCCCATGGGATTGTGGGATACTTCTGGCAGACTCCCAGGACACAAGTCAAGCAGGGCTGCATCTACACTGCAAAGCAATAGGGCTCGAACCCTCGCTTACAGCTTGACCCCTAGGTCTGAGCCCTGGGACCCTGGGTCCAAGCCCTGGATTAGAGCGATTTGTATGTAGATGGAAGGGGGTTAGCCTTTAGCCTGAGTTTG
>NW_020693749.1:0-2056 GCF_002925995.2 Terrapene triunguis
AATCTCCCTGAGCATTTCACAGTCACTATCACCATCCTGGTCACATGGCCGGTAATATATACCTACCGCTATATTCTTATTATTCAAGCATGGAATTGCTATTCATAGAGATTCTATGGTACAGTTTGATTCATTTAAGATTTTTACTTCATTTGATTCTACGCTTTCTTTCACATATAATGCCACTCCCCCACCAGCACGATCTGTTCTGTCCTTCCAATATGGCCGCTGTGGTTTCGGGTTAAGGTCCTGGCACACAGATGGGAAACATGTGACACATTGGCAGTGCTCCCTGCCATGTGACCTGTGTGCTGTAGTTAGAAGATCATTGCATGGCCATTGGCACCACTGTGCGTGCACGCAACTTACAGTTGCAATGTCGCAGGTTTTAAAAACGTAGCACATTGCAATCAGCAACTGGCAAGGAAGTAGAAAAAACAACAAGGAGAGTTAAAAAACAGCCAGGTGGCAATTCTAGTGCTAGATGTGGGGGAGAATGTGCTCACTGGACGGAGCAGATATCCCCACTTGGGACTGTGAGGAGAAGGATGAGCCTCTGACCATGGCAGAATCCACCCTGCTGCTAAATGTCTTGTGCGCAGGGGCAGAAGACAGCCCCTGTGCTCCTGTGTGGTGAGTGAGCAAGTGGGCCCAGTGACAATAGGTCTGCAGGGGGCTCCCTGTACAGCCGAGGGGCCTTGGATACTCGATCACTCTGGGTACTAGGTGCGGGGGATACTGCACTGTCTCATTACTATCAATTGATATATTCCCCATCAATTTCTGTGTGGCAGGTAAAAATGATTAATGACATAAATTGAACCCTTCCAAGCCTGTGTATTTGCAGAATTTGATATGTAAATTTCATAGTTTTGACAGATAATATTATTGTTCACTTTAAAGCTTTTTTTGTTTTTCAATTTTTATCCATTTAAATTTTCACATTTGTGCAAAATTTGGGGTTCAGGTGAAGATCCCATGTCAAAATATACAAAGTAAATATCCTTGAATCGATATTCAATAAGTTCTCAAGCATCATTATTCTATCTGTACATTTCTATGATTATCAATGGGAAAATATGTGTATGGTGAAATTTATATTTACTGACATTTACTGATAAAATCTAATCCTTCCAAACCTATGTATATGCACTGGTGAGACAGCTGCTTGAATACTGTGTCCACTTCTGATGTCCACATTTTAAAAAGATTTTGAAAAATTGGAGAGGGGGCAGAAAAGAGCCACAAAAATTACCAAAGAGCTGGAAAAAATGCCTTATAGTGAGAGGTGGAAGAAGCTTGAGTTTTCTGTCTTATCAAAAAGAAGATTGAAATGTGACTTCATTCGTGTACAAGTACCTTCCTAAGGAGAAAATATCAGGTACTAAAAGGTTCTTTAATCTCATGGAGAACAGAGAACTAAACCCAATGGTTGGAAGATAAATCCAAACAAACTCCAATTAGAAATAATGCACAATTTTTTAACAGTGCGAGTTATTAACCACCGGAACAAACTCCCTAGGGAAGCGATGGCTTCTCCATCTTTTTATGTCTTCAAATCCAGACTGGATGCCTTTCTGGAAGATGCTTTAGCCAAACACAAGCTATTGGGCTCAGGAGATGAGTAATTTGGTGGAATTCCATGGCCTGCATTCTACAAGAGGTCAAAATAGATGCTCTAATAGTCCTTTCTAGCCATAAACTCTATGAATCTGTGAAAAACAAAACCACCTAATAGCTTGTTAGTATTATAGTGGCACCTATAGGTCTGTTGTAATAATTGGTACGACAACATTTACCCTAATTCTAAACTCAACTGTAAAAAGTAGAAGAACTGGAGCGGCTTAAGAGGGGAGGGACTTCTCCAGGTAAAGGAGGAGCGATTACATGACCCTTGGGGTAAGTTTGTTGTCTGTTGTGTGTGTGTGTGTTTATTGTGGTGTGCTTGCTGCTGGACTGAAATATACGACGTGGTCTGTTTGTTTTGGGGAATGTGTGCTGACCGTGTGGGTGCTGAGCCTAGCGGCCTGCTAGGCAAGGCTGAGAGCTTCTTAAC
>NW_020693749.1:2066-4099 GCF_002925995.2 Terrapene triunguis
TGGAGCAGAAGGAAATGATCCCATAGTTTGGACTCTCCTTCCAGATGATGTTGTGGTATCCTCTCACACTGAGGATACCTTTCTGGGGGAGGGAACTCCAGTTATTAGGAAGAGACAGGTATTAGTAATGGGTGACTCGATCATTAGAAACATAAATAGCTGGGTTTGTGATGACTGGGAGAACTGCATGGTGACTTGCCTGCATGGTGCAAAGGTTGTGGATCTCTCGAGACATCTAGATAGACCTATGTGTAGTGCTGGGGAGGAGCCGGTGGCCGTGGTACATGTAAGTACCAGTGACATAGGGAGGGATAGGAGAGAGGTCCTGGAGGCTAAATTTAGGCTGCTAGGTAAGAGATTGAAGTCCAGGACCTCCATGGTAGCATTCTCTGAAATGCTTCCAGTTCCACGCGCAGGGCCAGTTAGACAGGCAGAACTGCAGGGTCTCAATGCATGGATGAGATGATGGTGTAGGGAGGAGGGGTTTAGATTTACTAGGAACTGGGGAAACTTTTTGAAAAGGGGGGGGCCTATATAGGAAGGATGAGCTCCACCTAAACCAAACTGGAACCAGAATGCTGGCACTTAAAATTAAAAAGGTTGTAGAGCAGTTTTTAAATGAAGGGCTGGGGGAAAGCCGACAGGTGCAGAGGAGCACGTGGCTCGGACAGAGACATTCCTATGGGGAGGATCTGCTAATGGAGATCGTCTATGTCCTAGTAAGGAGGAGAGGATGGAAGATGATAAGGTAAGATCTAATGAGAAACAGTCAAAGAAAAAAAGTCGTATTCAATTACATCATGTAATGGGAGACAGCTAAAAAGTGACAAGTTTTTAAAGTGCTTATATACCAATGGTAGAAATCTAAGTAATAAGATGAGTGAACTAGAGTGTCTCATATTAAATGAGGATATTGATATAATAGGCATCACAGAAACTTGGTGGAATGAGGATAATCAGTGGGACACAGTAATACCAGGGTACAAAATATATTGGAAGGACAGAACAGATCGTGCTGGTGGGGGAGTGGCATTATATGTGAAAGAAAGCGTAGAATCAAATGAAGTAAAAATCTTAAATGAATCAAATTGTACCATAGAATCTCTATGGATAGCAATTCCATGCTTGAATAATAAGAATATAGCGGTAGGGATATGGCCGCTGTGCCGTGGATTAGGAAGAGGGATTGATGGAGCCAAGGTTTGCCAGGAGGGAGGGATAAACAACAGGGATCGGGGCGGGGGAGGCAGGAGCTCCTGGGAGGAGATGGTAAGGTGGGGGCCCCCTCAAGGGCTGAGACTCCTGGGAGAGGGTGTGTATACGGGGTCATGGGAAGGCTAAGCACCCAGAATTGAAATATGTTTCTTTGAAAAATGGGGTTTTAGCAATAAAAAATTGTAGTCTTCTGTGACATTTTTTTTAAAATCAAAGCAAAAATGTCCAAAATGACATTCAAAAATTTGGGAAATGTTCATTTTTTTTTACTTTAAAATAGTGGGGAAATTTCCACTTTGTTTTAGTTTTCCACTATCATCTCCTTTATTCCCCACTGAGACATTCACTTATTTTCCACTTTACAGTGGAAAATGTAAATAATTGAAGGAAAATATTGATTTTTAAATCACTTTCTCCCACTCTTCTTTCTTTATCTTTTCTCTCCCCCACCCCCACAAAGAGGAAAATGTTAAAACAGTGAGAGAGAGGCAGACATACCCCAAAAATTCAAAACGAATATATTAAAAAAAAATCATTTAGAATTTTTTTCATCAAACTGAAATACATAAATAATAACCTGGAATAGTTGAAACTACAGTAGAAATTCAGAGTTACGAACACCAGAGTTACGAACTGACAGTCAACCACACATCTCATTTTGACTCAGATGTCTGCAATCAGGCAGCAGCAGAGACCAAAAAAAAAAAAAAAAAAAAAAACAACAATACTGTATTAAAAGTTAAAAAATAAAAAAAAAAAAAGGAAAGCAGCATTTTTCTTCTGCATAGTAAAGTTTCCAAGCCATATTAAGTCAATGC
>NW_020693750.1:0-1709 GCF_002925995.2 Terrapene triunguis
TTTGGGTGAGGGTGGTGTGGGACTTGGTGGCGGGTGAGGGCGGTTACAGATAGACTGCAGCGGGGCTCTGTCCTCCTGCCTCCGGTCTTGCAGAACATCCACAAGGCGCCGGAGCGTGTCCGTTTGCTCCCTCATTAGTCCAAGCAGCTTTTCAGTAGCCTGTTGGTCCTCCTGACGCCACCTCTCCTCCCGTTCCATGACTGCTCGGTGCATTTGTGACAAGTTCTCCCTCCACTGTGTCTGCTGGGCTGCCTGGGCTCGGGAGCAGTCCATTAGTTCTGAGAACATGTCTTCACGCGTCTTCTTCTTCCTCCGCCTAATCTGCGCTAGCCTCTGGGAGTGTGCTGACAGGCTGGGTTGGGAGACAGTCGCAGATGTGTCTGTGTGAATTGTAAAAAGGGAGTGAATTCCTGAGACAGATAAATGAAATTGTATACAAAGAACCTAGTCTTTCTCTGTGAACAAGACCATGCACTGCACCTCTCACATGCGCACTCAGGACAAGGTCGAATTTTCGGCCGTCGCCTTCAGTGCCTGTGGACTTGCGGAGGTCTTGGAGTGTTCAGAGAACTGTGGCTGGAGACCTGAACTTCTGGAGCGGGCAATAATGGTAAGCCGCAGACTTGTGGCTGCTTAAAACTCCAGCAGTAGCACTGGCCTCCTTTCACATTGAAAGCAATGCCAGTCTCTGCTGCCAGCAATCAGGACAGCATCAACTCTGCCCCTGTCCCACCCCCTCGCGGCTGTCCCAGGGAAAGATCCCTGTATGCTGCCCCTCTCCCTCCACCGCGTGGCTGTAAAGCAGTCCCAATACTAACATTCCCCTCCCTAATTCAAAGCAGGGCGTCATGAGCGACATCACCCTCCTGAGGATCCCGGACACCCAGAGAGAACGCATGCTGCGGGAAAGCATGCAGAAACCGGGGCCGTATGCCGCCATGCTATGTCGGGCCATGATCCCGGAGTACTTGATTGTGGCGTGGAGGGGGCATGTCTGCTACCACGGAGGGCCCACTAAGATCGCCCTACCCCGGAACCTGATCAACAGGCTTGAGCTCTACCTCCACGAGACCTACGAGGAGTTCTCCTACGAGGATTTCTCGTCGATCCCCGGCCACATTGACCGGATTTTCGCGTAGGTGCACTGGGACTATGGAGTGGAGCGTCTTGGGCCTGGGAATCATGGAGTAACGGACATTGTGAAAATTTTTTAAAACACTTGGGACTAAATTGAGAAGAGCCTAAGACAGAGAAATCATGAAAACCCATTTGTTACCTTTGTAAATATTCCTGTTTTGTACCTGATTATTTTTTTACTAGTTTACAGAACTTTTATAAATGTACATTGTTAATAGTATAATATTACCGTTCTGTTTTAAATAAATGTTTACATGTTTACAGCACTTACTGCTTGATCCTTCCCCTGATTCTGTGTCCGGGGTAAGGGATGGGGACGGTTGGTACGGGATCTCGGTAAGGGTGATGAAGAGCTCCTGGCTGTCGGGGAAATCAGCGGTGCCAGCGCTGTCGACTGCCTCGTCCTCCTCATCTCCTTCTTCATCTTCCCCGTCCGCTGTCATGTCCGACGAGGAACCGGCCGCGGACATGATCCCATCCTCGGAGTCCACGGTCAGGGGTGGGGTAGTGGTGGCGGCCGCTCCCAGGATGGAATGCAGTGCCTCGTAGAAACGGGATGTGTGGGGCTGGGA
>NW_020693751.1:0-3019 GCF_002925995.2 Terrapene triunguis
GGATCAAGAGTGACTACAGGGCTCTGGGAGTACGGGTGAAGGAGTTTGGAGCGCAGGTGGTATTCTCTTCGATTCTTCCTGTCAAAGGTAGGGGCCCGGGCAGAGACAGATGCATCATGGAGGTGAATGCCTGGCTGCGAAGATGGTGTCGCCAGGAGGGCTTTGGCTTCCTAGACCACGGGATGCTATTTGAGGAAGGACTGCTAGGCAGAGATGGCGTTCACCTTTCGAGGAGGGGAAAGGCCCTATTTGGACACAGACTGGCTAACCTAGTGAGGAGGGCTTTAAACTAGGTTCGACGGGGACAGGTGAGCAAAGCCCGCAGGTAAGTGGGGAACATGGAGACCTGGGAGATGGGTCGGAGACGAGAGGGAGTGTGGGCTATATTGGCAGAGAGAAAGGAGGGTCAGGACAAAACCGGGAGGAAAGATCAAACCAGTATCTTAGATGCCTATATACAAATGCGAGAAGTATGGGTAATAAGCAGGAAGAACTGGAAGTGCTAATAAATAAATACAACTATGACATTGTTGGCATCACTGAAACTTGGTGGGATAATACACATGATTGGAATGTTGGTGTGGATGGATACAGCTTGCTCAGGAAGGATAGACAGGGGGAAAAGGGAGGAGGTGTTGCCTCATATATTAAAAATGTACACACTTGGACTGAGGTAGAGATGGACATAGGAGATGGAAGTGTTGAGAGTCTCTGGGTTAGGCTAAAAGGGGTAAAAAACAAGGGTGATGTCATGCTAGGAGTCTACTACAGGCCACCTAACCAGGTGGAAGAGGTGGATGAGGCTTTTTTTAAACAACTAACAAAATCATCCAAAGCCCAAGATTTGGTGGTGATGGGGGACTTCAACTATCCGGATATATGTTGGGAAAATAACACAGCGGGGCACAGACTATCCAACAAATTCTTGGACTGCATTGCAGACAACTTTTTATTTCAGAAGGTTGAAAAAGCTACTAGGGGGGAAGCTGTTCTAGACTTGATTTTAACAAACAGGGAGGAACTCGTTGAGAATTTGAAAGTAGAAGGCAGCTTGGGTGAAAGTGATCATGGAATCATAGAGTTTGCAATTCTAAGGAAGGGAAGAAGGGAGAACAGCAAAATAGAGACAATGGATTTCAGGAAGGCGGATTTTGGTAAGCTCAGAGAGCTGATAGGTAAGGTCCCATGGGAATCAAGACTGAGGGGAAAAACAACTGAGGAGAGTTGGCAGTTTTTCAAAGGGACACTATTAAGGGCCCAAAAGCAAGCTATTCCGTTGGTTAGGAAAGATAGAAAATGTGGCAAAAGACCACCTTGGCTTAACCACGAGATCTTGCATGATCTAAAAAATAAAAAGGAGTCATATAAAAAATGGAAACTAGGACAGATTACAAAGGATGAATATAGGCAAACAACACAGGAATGCAGGGGCAAGATTAGAAAGGCAAAGGCACAAAATGAGTTCAAACTAGCTACGGGAATAAAGGGAAACAAGAAGACTTTTTATCAATACATTAGAAGCAAGAGGAAGACCAAAGACAGGGTAGGCCCACTGCTTAGTGAAGAGGGAGAAACAGTAACAGGAAACTTGGAAATGGCAGAGATGCTTAATGACTTCTTTGTTTCGGTCTTCACCGAGAAGTCTGAAGGAATGCCTAACATAGTGAATGCTAATGGGAAGGGGGTAGGTTTAGCAGATAAAATAAAAAAAGAACAAGTTAAAAATCACTTAGAAAAGTTAGATGCCTGCAAGTCACCAGGGCCTGATGAAATGCATCCTAGAATACCCAAGGAGCTAATAGAGGAGGTATCTGAGCCTCTAGCTATTATCTTTGGAAAATCATGGGAGACGAGAGAGATTCCAGAAGACTGGAAAAGGGCAAATATAGTGCCCATCTATAAAAAGGGAAATAAAAACAACCCAGGAAACTACAGACCACTTAGTTTAACTTCTGTGCCAGGGAAGATAATGGAGCAAGTAATTAAGGAAATCATCTGCAAACACTTGGAAGGTGGTAAGGTGATAGGGAACAGCCAGCATGGATTTGTAAAGAACAAATCATGTCAAACCAATCTGATAGCTTTCTTCGATAGGATAACGAGTCTTGTGGATAAGGGAGAAGCTGTGGATGTGGTATACCTAGACTTTAGTAAGGCATTTGATACGGTCTCGCATGATATTCTTATCGATAAACTAGGCAAATACAATTTAGATGGGGCTACTATAAGGTGGGTGCATAACTGGCTGGATAACCGTACTCAGAGAGTTGTTATTAATGGTTCCCAATCCTGCTGGAAAGGCATAACGAGTGGGGTTCCGCAGGGGTCTGTTTTGGGACCGGCTCTGTTCAATATCTTCATTAACGACTTAGATATTGGTATAGAAAGTACGCTTATTAAGTTTGCGGATGATACCAAACTGGGAGGGATTGCAACTGCTTTGGAGGACAGGGTCAAAATTCAAAATGATCTGGACAAATTGGAGAAATGGTCTGAGTTAAACAGGATGAAGTTTAACAAAGACAAATGCAAAGTGCTCCACTTCGGAAGAAAAAATCAGTTTCACACATACAGAATGGGAAGAGACTGTCTAGGAAGGAGTACGGCAGAAAGGGATCTAGGGGTTATAGTGGACCACAAGCTAAATATGAGTCAACAGTGTGATGCTGTTGCAAAAAAAGCAAACGTGATTCTGGGATGTATTAACAGGTGTGTTGTGAGCAAGACACGAGAAGTCATTCTTCCGCTCTACTCTGCTCTGGTTAGGCCTCAGCTGGAGTATTGTGTCCAGTTCTGGGCACCGCATTTCAAGAAAGATGTGGAGAAATTGGAAAGGGTCCAGAGAAGAGCAACAAGAATGATTAAAGGTCTTGAGAACATGACCTATGAAGGAAGGCTGAAAGAATTGGGTTTGTTTAGTTTGGAAAAGAGAAGACTGAGAGGGGACATGATAGCAGTTTTCAGGTATCTAAAAGGGTGTCATAAGGAGGAGGGAGAAAACTTGTTCACCTTAGCCTCT
>NW_020693752.1:0-2935 GCF_002925995.2 Terrapene triunguis
GGCCCCCGGCCCCCAGCTCGGCACCGCCAGCCTGGCCCCCAGCCCAGCATCGCCGGCCCGGCCCCCGGCTCGGCACCGCACCGCCGGCCCCCGGCCCCGGCTCGGCACCACCGGCCCCGCATGTCCCAATTTTCCCGGACATGTCCGGCTTTTTGGGATTTCCCCCCGGACGGGGATTTGGAGCTCAAAAAGCCGGACATGTCCGGGAAAATCCGGACGTATGGTAACCCTACGTGCCAGTAAATATCAGCTCGCGTGCCACCTTTGGCACGCGTGCTGCAGGTTGCCAACCCCTGCCCTAGAACAACCCAGTTCCAGGTGGAGAGTGTTGGAGGGGGCTGTGTGGAGGCCCCAGAGCCCAGTCACCTGCACTCTCATCCCGCCAAGCCCAGCCATGGGGCACCCCCGGCCCAGGCACCAGCTCCCCCCTGCCCCCAGGACCCAGCCACAGAACATCCCCTGGCCCAGACACCAACATCCCCCTCCCCGCAGAGCCCAGCCACGGGGCACCCCCCAGACCAGACACCAGCACCCCCCTCACCCCAGAGCCCAGCCACGGGGCACCCCTTAGCTCAGCCACCAACATCCCCCTCCCCACAGGACCCAGCCATGAGGCACCCCCGGCCCAGATACCAACATCCCCCTCCCCCCAGAGCCCAGCCACGGGGCACCCCTAGCTCAGCCACCAACATCCCCCTCCCCTCAGGACCCAGCCATGGGGCACCCCCCAGCCCAGACACCACCACCCCCCTCCCCCCAGAGCCCAGCCATGGGGCACCCCTTAGCTCAGCCACCAACATCCCCCTCCCCCCAGAGACCAGCCACGGGGCACCCCCAGCTTAGCCACTAACATCCCCCTCCCCTCAGGACCCAGCCATGGAACATCCTCTAGCCCAGACACCAGCAGCCCCCTCCCCCCAGGACCCAGCCATGGGGCACCCCCCCGGCCCAGACACCAGCCCCCCCAGAGCCTTTACTACCCCCAGGTTCTTTACTGTCCTGCCCGGGGACATGGTGCGGTGCAGCCCTTCCTCACCCTTTGCCAGCAATGGGTCTCCCGGGCGCTCTCCTGCCCCAGGACAATGGGGATCAAGCAGAACGAGCAGCCTCCGGCCCAGCCAGCCTGGGCGCTCCGCTCACTGCGAGGTGGGCTCCAGAGAATCCATTAGTCCCTAGTTGCACCAGGCAGCTCTGCCGCCCCGATTCTGCGGGGGAAAACGGGAATTCTGCGAAATTCTGCATCGTGCAGTGGTGCAGAATCCCCCTGGAGTAAACATGCCAGCACTAGAAACAGCCCTGACACCGAGGGAAGAGCCCCCCCCCACTGAGCTGCCTGCACCACTCCCTGCACCGCAGCGCCCTCTTCGCACTGCTGGGTTCATCCTGAATTTTCTCTGTGGTTTCTTTGCATTTGTCCAGGGAATCAATTTCCAAAGAGCCACAAATCCAGACTCTGGTGAGACTGAGAGAAGAAAACCTGGAATGGAAGATCAGGGCACAAGTTGTGAACATTGATTTGAAAAACTGAAATAGATTCTGCTGGACAATGGGAAAGCTCCATTGACCGCCAAACTATGGGTATTGGGCGGCCGTAGAGGGAGAAGCCGGGAGAGCAGGTGACTATAGTATTTGTAACTGAGAACTGTATCAGTTCATCACACCTACATTTAAAGAGCCCATGGGAATTATTTGCCGACCATTATCTTGTGGCTAAGACAAAGGCCTGGGACACAGGAGACCTGGGTTCAAGTACAGGCTCTGTAGAAGACTCAATATTTGCCTTTGAGTAACTCATTAAATTGCTTCGTCCCTCAGTTTCCCCACCTGTTATATACACGGATAATTAAATCCTTTGTCACTCTCAGCTATTAAATGTGTATCACATTCAGGCTGCGACTGTGTCTCTCTATCTGTGCTGGGTGTTGCACAAAGGGGCCCATGTCTCAGTCCCAGACAGTAGGTCCCACCATAACACCCATGATAACAATAGGGATAATACAAATTAAAATAGACAAATGCAGTTCCGGCTCCGGTGTCCGTGGCAATGACACCCAGAACTCAGCTGATGGAAACCAAGAATAACTTCTGAGCCTGGTACTAGCGCAGTGAGAAGGCCCAGCCTGGGGACTCATTAAAAATGTCAACATTTTAATTAATCCCAACGGCCATTGCACCGCGTGGGATGCTCTGACTGGGCTGGGGATATCACAGCTACAGAGATTAATTATACCGTCTGCTTCTGCCCCTTCATCCTGGCTCCCAAGTAAGACACCCACCAGAGAAGAGCGGGAAATGATAGCGATTAGAGGAATCGCAAGGGGCCTTATTACAACTGTGGTGCTGGGACACTACAAATGGATTGATGAGATCACTGCTGGAGGCCCCCCAATCTAGCCCTGTCTCTCTCACATCCCTCTCTGTGTGGTGTCGATGAATTTGTCTACACTATAGAGCTTCCCAGTGATGTCGCTAACCACTGCCTACCCCTTAGTGTAGACGCACACTAGAGGTGCAAGATGAGACATGTGTCTATTCCGCTTACCGGGCTAGTGAAGGAACAGCTTTTGTTCAGTTAAATCAGCTGCAATCCTCTAAAGACCCTTCCTCCTGACCCCTGATTGTGCAAAAGGGTGGGTAAGAGAACACGCGCGAGGCCCAGAAAGACGCAGCACGACGCTCATCCCAATGACAAGAGGAGGGATGGCGTTGATAACCCTTCCTATTTTTGGGTTTAGAGAGATAGAGCGAGGCAGAACCTGCTTTTCAGTGTCTGTGTCTGAGTGGCACCCAGAACAACGGTGCCAGGATCTTGTTGGATTTGGGGGGTGAGGGAAGAGTGTGGGACTATATTGCCAAAAATGACTCAATGCTCTTTCTGGAGTCTCTTCTGTACGGCGAAAAGTGATGAGAAGTGGTGCGCAGGACGTATGCTGCC
>NW_020693753.1:0-3629 GCF_002925995.2 Terrapene triunguis
CATAACAACTCTAACTCAGGAACCAATCCATGCAACAAACCTCGATGCCAACTCTGCCCACATATCTACACCAACAACACCATCACAGGACCTACCCAGGTCAGCTACAACATCACCGGTTCATTCACCTGCACGTCCACCAATGTTATATATGCCATCATGTGCCAGCAATGCCCCTCTGCTATGTACATTGGCCAAACTGGACAGTCACTACGTAAAAGGATAAATGGACACAAGTCAGATATCAGGAATGGCAATATACAAAAACCTGTAGGAGAACACTTCAACCTCCCTGGCCACACAATAGCAGATGTAAAGGTAGCCATCTTACAGCAAAAAAACTTCAGGACCAGACTCCAAAGAGAAACTGCTGAGCTTCAGTTCATTTGCAAATTTGACACCATCAGATCAGGATTAAACAAAGACTGTGAATGGCTAGCCAGCTACAGAAGCAGTTTCTTCTCCCTTGGTGTTCACACCTCAACTGCTAGCAGAGGACCTCACCCTCCCTGATTGAACTAACCTCGTTATCTCCAGACTGATTCTTGCCAGCATATTTATACCTGCCCCTGGATATTTCCATTACATGCATCCGACGAAGTGGGCATTCACCCACGAAAGCTTATGCTCCAATACATCTGTTAGTCTTAAAGGTGCCACAGGACTCTCTGTTGCTTTTTACAGATCCAGACTAACATGGCTACCCCTCTGATTATTGTAAAAAGTCCAGCTGCAGTAACTCCCTCAGTGCAATAGGTTTTTCTTTCTGCTTTTGATGTACTCCACTTTATTCATAGAATCATAGAATATCAGGGTTGGAAGGGACCTCAGGAGGTCATCTAGTCCAACCCCCTGCTCAAAGCAGGACCAATTCCCAACTAAATCATCCCAGCCAGGGCTTTGTCAAGCCGGGCCTTAAAAACCTCCAAGGAAGGAGACTCCACCACCTCCCTAGGTAACGCATTCCAGTGCTTCACCACCCTCCTAGTGAAATAGTGTTTCCTAATATCCAACCTAGACCTCCCCCACTGCAACTTGAGACCATTGCTCCTTGTTCTGTCGTCTGCCACCATTGAGAACAGCCGAGTTTCATCCTCTTTGGAACCCCCCTTCAGGTATTTGTAGGCTGCTATCAAATCCCCCCTCATTCTTCTTTTCTGGAGACTAAACAATCCCAGTTCCCTCAGCCTCTCCTCATAAGTCATGCGCTCCAGACCCCTAATCATTTTTGTTGCCCTCCGCTGGACTCTTTCCAATTTTTCCACATCCTTCTTGTACTGTGGGGCCCAAAACTGGACACAGTACTCCAGATGAGGCCTCACCAATGTCGAATAAAGGGGAACAATCACGTCCCTCGATCTGCTGGCAATGCCCCTACTTATACAGCCCAAAATGCCGTTAGCCTTCTTGGCAACAAGAGCACACTGTTGACTCATATCCAGCTTCTCGTCCACTGTGACCCCTAGGTCCTTTTCTGCAGAACTGCTACCTAGCCATTCGGTCCCTAGTCTGTAGCTGTGCATGGGATTCTTCCGTCCTAAGTGCAGGACTCTGCACTTGTCCTTGTTGAACCTCATCAGGTTTCTTTTGGCCCAATCCTCTAATTTGTCTAGGTCCCTCTGTATCCGATTCCTACCCTCTAGTGTATCTACCACGCCTCCTAGTTTAATGTCATCGGCAAACTTGCTGAGAGTGCAGTCCACTCCATCCTCCAGATCATTAATAAAGATATTAAACAAAACCGGCCCCAGGACCGACCCTTGGGGCACTCCGCTTGAAACCGGCTGCCAACTAGACATGGAGCCATTGATCACTACCCGTTGAGCCCGACGATCTAGCCAGCTTTCTATCCACCTTACAGTCCATTCATCCAGCCCATACTTCTTTAACTTGGCAGCAAGAATACTGTGGGAGACCGTATCAAAAGCTTTGCTAAAGTCAAGGAATAACACATCCACTGCTTTCCCCTCATCCACAGAGCCAGTTATCTCATCATAGAAGGCAATTAGGTTAGTCAGGCACGACTTCCCCTTGGTGAATCCATGCTGACTGTTCCTGATCACTTTCCTCTCCTCTAAGTGTTTCATAATTGATTCCTTGAGGACCTGTTCCATGATTTTTCCAGGGACTGAAGTGAGGCTGACTGGCCTGTAGTTCCCCGGATCCTCCTTCTTCCCTTTTTTAAAGATGGGCACTACATTAGCCTTTTTCCAGTCATCTGGGACCTCCCCCGATCGCCATGAGTTTTCAAAAATAATGGCTAATGGCTCTGCAATCTCATCCGCCAACTCTCAAAGCAATAGGAACCTTAAATAAGTATATGTTCAATGCCAAAAGACTATGTTAATGCAGAGTTAAGGCTACTTGGTCATAGGTCATCCTCTTGCAGAATGGTGAGTTGAACAAAACTCAAATTTCTGAAAACCAGGAAATTCACAGATACGGTTGCTCTGTAACCTTACCTCTGCCCTCTTTCGGCAATGCCCCAAATGCCCCAATAACACACATACCTTTACTCTGCCACTGCAGAGTGGGAAAAACAGGATGCCAAACCAGGCCACCTGATACCCAAATTGGTCTGTAGTCAGCAAACCCTATGTTATGGTGTACTCCTTACTCTCCAACAAACTTCTGCAACCTTGCGATCCAGAAATAGTTCAAAATCCACACATTGGCAACCTTGGCAGTGCACATATTTCTTTTCCCTCAGTAATCAAGGTACCTAGACTGTCAGTTCCAAATCTCCTCACTATGTGTCTTTGGAAACATCACATTACTCTGCCGCAAGATTTGGGCAGTACGCTACCTCATCCCTCCCCCATAAACTAGTAAAATACAGATTTCCTCAAACAACCAAGGTTTATGTACCACCAGTTTCCCACCCCTTCTGCAGCCATTGCACCTTTCCCCCAAAAAGTCCTCTCTCTCTGGCTCCGCCCCACCCAGCATAACAAAAAATTTGGTTAGACTGGCTGCTGACTGTCCTGCTGTGTTCCCAGTAAACCTCCCTATAAAATAAAAACACATAATATTAAAACAGAGACAATTTGCAGCACATTAGTAAATCTTTTTCTACAGGAGCTCAAAGGTTTAGACTAGAAACATCAGTGTTGGGGTGTTCACTGGGGCAATGACTTTGGAACATTCCCTCAAAAAAAACAGGCAAGCATAAAATGGCTGCATAGAAACCCTCTCACAGTTTTTTTTCTTTATTGGTGCATAAACACTTTAATCTTCCCAGACTGCACATCTGTGATAGCAAAAAAGGGAATGTTTTCTTATACACTATTCACAATTTGGGTCCCCAGAGACTTAGTGGGTGCCATGCACTACCCTGGGTATAAATTGATATCTTGAGGCCACTTTGAGACCTACATCACATCAGTAGTTTGATCCCTAGCTAGGTGAAAGATTTTGGAAAATGGCTATCTTTTTTCAGGGCTTATATGTCTGGAACCCCTGGCTCTAATTACACTGCTCTACAGCCAAAATGCTTCTAAAATAAATGTAATCAAACTTTACTAATTCTGGGTCACTGAGAATGAAAATGATGCTTAAAATTGTTGATTGGCTCTAGTTTTCAAGATATGCTATTGGGTCAGTATATACGACCCTTGACTTGGGAATGG
>NW_020693754.1:0-1166 GCF_002925995.2 Terrapene triunguis
GGCGGCTGATTGACTCCAGCTGAGGATCTGGCCCAAAGAGTTTAAGGCTGATATTTTCCAATCCTGACTAGGTGATTTGAACACACAATTCCCATTGAATTTAGTTTGAAAACATCAACCTAAGTGACCTACTCAGTGCCACACAGGGAGTCTGGGGAAAAGCCAGGAACTGAACTGTGAGTTCCAAGGGCCAGTCCAATGGCTCAGACACACGCTCAGCCGTCATCTCCCCGCTGGGGTTAGAGGGTGAGGATCACTATATCACAGTGGTCCCTTCCGGCCTTAGAACAGCTGGGAATCCATGAGTCTCCTAGTGAAACTGTGATCCATGGCTGTTCAAAACAATCGTTTAGCATTAAGTGTCCTGCTCCTCAATGATAATTGCAACCTCTGCTTTTCCCAAATGAACAGATTAAGGAAGAGTTTAGCACATGCTAAGTTTTTGATCAATTGATTTGTGGCCAACATTTTCAAATTTGGGGACCTAAAGTTGTTAATAATTAGGCTGGAATTAGGCACCTAAATCCAATTGAATTTCAATGGGATTTCGACATCTAGCTTCTATAAAGCTGCTTTGAAAGTGCCAAACTTAGCTCTCATCTGGTACAACTGTAGACCTGAGCCCCAGCCCCATTTGGGGAAACCGAGGCACAGAGAGGGGCTGGGTCACACTTTCAAAAGCATCTAATCCCAGTGTCCAGAGGGGCAGATTTTTAAAGGTATTTAGATCCTTTGTGGAATTTTCACAAGTGCTTAAACAAGTTAGGTGTCCAACTCCCCTAGAAATGAATAGCAATTGGGCATCCAAACCCCTTGGGCAGTTTGAAAATCTTAGCCTTAATATGTCTGTTTTAGTGTGTTTTGGTTTTTTTTCAGGATTGCTGGGCAGCCCTGGCTCCCAGAGAGGTCACTGAGAAATGCAGGTGCCCAACACACCTACAAGTCTGGCCACTTTGATTAATAGGGATTTTTGCTGGCTACCTTTAGGCACCTGAGTTTGAAAACTTTTGCCTAAGTGATTTGGCTGAGGTCACAAAGGAAGTCAGGGCCAGCTCCAATATTAAAGCTAAGGTCTCTGGATCCTCATCACGTGCTCCAAACTATTATGATGAATTCTTCTTCTTCTTCTCCAAACTTACACCAGTGAGACCAAGGTTAGAAACTGA
>NW_020693755.1:0-4317 GCF_002925995.2 Terrapene triunguis
GTCCACCAGGGCCCCGTCTGTGTTACCGGAGACCCAAACACAGGTGGTGGAACCGGATCCCCTGCCAACGACTGCAACAGCCGTAGTGGATCCAATCCCAGAGACCCAGCCAAAGCCAGTCCCAGAACCGGAACTGGCAACGCAACCAGCACCAGAACCATTGCCAGCACTGAGTCCAGCGCTTGCAACCCCGTCTACAACTCCAATGCCAGAGGGCACCAGCGAGCCTGAACTGGCGGAAGCAGCAGATAACCCTACCCAAGAAGCTCAGCCAGAGCCTGAAATACCACATAGTGCACCAGCGGACAGCGGTTCACAGTCAATGGAAACAGCCCCAGCACCTGCATCGCTTCCAGAGGGACCAAGCCCCAGTCCACAGTCCAAGGAGGAACTGATGTCTCCAGCATCAAGGGAACAGTTCCAGGCCGAGCAGGAAGCAGATGACAGCCTTCAAAAAGCTTGGGCGGCGGCACGGAGCACCCCACCGCCTCTCAGCTCTTCTAACCGATCCCGGTTTGTTGTAGAAAAAGGACTTTTATACAAGGAGACTCTTTCTGGTGGGCACCAGGAAGACTGGCATCCTCAAAGACAGTTGGTAGTTCCCACTAAGTATCGGGTAAAGCTCTTGAGCTTAGCCCATGATCATCCCAGTGGCCATTCTGGGGTGAACAGAACCAAAGACCGGTTGGGGAAGTCCTTCCACTGGGAGGGAATGGGCAAGGACGTTGCTAATTATGTCCGGTCTTGTGAGGTGTGCCAACGAGTGGGAAAGCCCCAAGACCAGGTTAAAGCCCCTCCCCAGCCACTACCCATAATTGAGGTCCCATTTCAGCGAGTAGCTGTGGATATTCTGGGTCCTTTCCCAAAGAAGACACCCAGAGGAAAGCAGTACGTACTGACTTTCATGGATTTTTGCTACCCGATGGCCGGAAGCTGTACCCTTAAGCAACACCAAGGCTAAAAGTGTGAGCCAGGCATTAGCAGACATTTTTGCCAGGGTAGGGTGGCCCTCCGACATCCTTACAGATTCGGGAACTAATTTCCTGGCAGGGAACATGAAAAGCCTGTGGGAAGCTCATGGGGTGAATCACTTGGTTGCCACCCCTCATCACCATCAAACCAATGGTCTGGTGGAGAGGTTTAATGGAACTTTGGGGGCCATGATACGTAAATTCGTAAATGAACACTCCAATGATTGGGACCTAGTGTTGCAGCAGTTGCTTTTTGCCTACAGGGCTGTTCCACATCCCAGTTTAGGGTTTTCACCATTTGAACTTGTGTATGGCCGCGAGGTTAAGGGGCCATTACAGTTGGTGAAGCAGCAATGGGAGGGGTTTACGCCTTCTCCAGGAACTAACATTCTAGACTTTGTAAGCAACCTACAAAGCACCCTCCGACACTCTTTAGCCCTTGCTAAAGAAAACCTAAAGGATGCTCAGGAAGAGCAAAAGGCCTGGTATGATAAACATTCCAGAGAACGGTCCTTCAAAGTAGGAGACCAAGTCATGGTCTTAAAGACGCTCCAGGCCCATAAAATGGAAGCGTCGTGGGAAGGACCATTCACGGTCCAGGAGCGCCTAGGAGCTGTTAACTATCTCATAGCCTCCCCCACCTCCAACATAAAGCCTAAGGTATACCATGTTAATTCTCTTAAGCCCTTTTATTCCAGAGAATTAAACGTTTGCCAGTTTACAGCCCAGGAAACAGATGACACGGAGTGGCCTGAAGGTGTCTACTACGAAGGAAAAAGGAATGGTGGCGTGGAAGAGGTGAACCTCTCCACGACCCTTGGACGTCTGCAGCGACAGCAGATCAAGGAGCTGTGCACAAGCTTTGCACCGATTTTCTCAGCCACTCCAGGATGGACCGAACGGGCATACCACTCCATTGACACAGGTAATGCTCACCCAATTAGAACCCCACCCTACCGGGAGTCACCTCATGCCCAAACTGCTATACCAAGGGAGATCCAGGACATGCTACAGATGGGTATAATCCGCCCCTCTACCAGTGCATGGGCATCTCCAGTGGTTCTAGTTCCCAAACCAGATGGAGAAATACGCTTTTGCGTGGACTACCGTAAGCTAAATGCTGGAACTCGTCCTGACAACTATCCAATGCCATGCACAGATGAGCTATTGGAAAAATTGGGACATGCCCAATTCATCTCTACTTTAGACTTAACAAAAGGGTACTGGCAAGTACCACTAGATGAACCCGCTAAGGAAAGGTCAGCCTTCATCACCCAGGCAGGGGTGTATGAATTCAATGTACTCTCTTTCGGGTTGCGAAATGCACCCGCCACCTTCCAAAGACTTGTAGATGGTCTCCTAGCGGGATTGGGAGAATCTGCAGTTGCCTACCTCGATGATGTGGCCATTTTTTCTGATTCATGGACAGAACACCTGGAGCACCTGGAAAAAGTCTTCGAGCGCATCCGGCAGGCAGGACTAACTGTTAAGGCTAAAAAGTGTCAAATAGGCCAAAACAGAGTGACGTACCTGGGGCACCAGGTGGGTCAAGGAACTATAAATCCCCTACAGGCCAAAGTGGATGCTATCCAAAAGTGGCCGGTTCCAAAGTCAAAGAAACAGGTCCAATCCTTCTTAGACTTGGCCGGATATTATAGGCGATTTGTACCACACTACAGCCAAATCGCCGCCCCGCTGACAGACCTAACCAGAAAGAAACAGCCAAATGCAGTTCAGTGGACTGATGAGTGTCAAAAGGCCTTTAACCAGCTTAAGGCAACACTCATGTCTGACCCTGTGCTAAGGGCCCCAGACTTTGACAAACCGTTCCTAGTAACCACAGATGCGTCCGAGCGAGGCGTGGGAGCAGTTTTAATGCAGGAAGGACCGGATCAAGAATTCCATCCTGTCGTGTTTCTCAGCAAGAAACTGTCTGAGAGGGAAAGCCACTGGTCAATCAGCGAAAAGGAATGCTACGCCATTGTGTACGCGCTGGAAAAGCTACGCTCATATGTTTGGGGACGGCGTTTCCAACTACAAACAGACCATCCTGCGCTACAGTGGCTTCATACCGCCAAGGGAAATAACAAAAAACTTCTTCGGTGGAGTTTAGCTCTCCAAAATTTTGATTTTGAAATACAACACATTTCGGGAGCTTCTAACAAAGTGGCTGATGCACTCTCCCGGGAAAGTTTCCCAGAGTTAACTGGTTAACAATTGTTCTTGGAATAAAACATATTGTTAGTTTTTATATAATCAGTAGTATGTCTAAAGGTACATGTGTTTTATTAACTCTGTTTTCTCCTAGAGCTCCAGGAAGAAATCACAGCCAGTGTGGAACTGGACGTCCAACACTATCTGTGATTTGGGGGGCGTGTCATAACTATAAAGGGAAGGGTGGCAGCTCTCCTGTGTACAGTGCTATGGAATCCCTCCTAGCCAGAGACTCCAAATCCTTTTACCTGTAAAGGGTTAAGAAGCTTGGGTAACCTGGCTGACACCTGACCCTAAGGACCAATAAGGGGACAAGATACTTTCAAATCTTGGGTGGGGAAAGGCTTTGGTTTTGTGCCCTTTGTTTAAGGGGTTGTTCGCTCTTGGGACTGAGAGGGACCAGACATCAATCCAGGTTCTCCCCATCTTTCTAAACAAGTCTCTCCTATTTCAAACTTGTAAGTAAAAAGCCAGGCAAGGCGTCTTAGATTTACTTTGTTTTCTCAACTTGTAAATGTACCTTTTACCAGAGTGTTTATCTTTGTTTGCTGTACTTTAAACCTAAGACAGAGGGGGGTCCTCTGAGCTCTTTAAGTTTGATTACCCTGTAAAGTTATTTTCCATACTGATTTTACAGAGATGATTTTTACCTTTTTCTTTAATTAAAAGCCTTCTTTTTAAGAACCTGATTGATTTCTCTTTGTTTTAAGATCCAAGGAGTGTGGATCTGTATTCACCAGGGAATTGGTGAAGGTCTCTCAAAGCTACCCAGGGAAGGGAATTTGAGATGGTGGCAGCGGACCAGAACTAAGCTGGTAGTTAAGCTTAGGAGTCCTCATGCAGGCCCCTACATTTGTACCCTAAAAGTTCAAAGTAGGGATACAGCCTTGACATGGTGGCAGCGGTGGGAGATTGTTTTAAACCCAAAAGCCAGTAAGATTTTTTTTTTCCTTCTAGCTGCTTGGAGAGCAGAGCTGAAGGTAGATGCATATCTTATCTCTCCTTGCCTGAAGGCAGAGGTGTTAAGTTTTTTTTAACGAGGGGCTTTGTTAAGAGAAGGGTTCAAAGTAAGTAGACTTTGACTGGTAAAGGCGATTTACAAGCTGAATTGTTTTTTTTTTTTTTTTTTTTT
>NW_020693755.1:4417-6871 GCF_002925995.2 Terrapene triunguis
TTTTTTTTTTTTTTCTTTTTACATCCTCGGGAGTAGCTTGTTAGAAAGTGTCTGTTAACTCAGCAGCAGCCAGAGCTAAGTACATCCCAGTTTCAGTCAACTGCAGAGGGTGTGACCCAGCACAAGAAAACAGGAAAATGACTACCAAAGAAGTAGCTAACAAAATAGAGCTGGCCAGACTAGAAGCAGAAGAAAATGAGAGAAAATATCAGAGACTGCTTGAAATTAAAAAACTCGAGAAAGAAGCTGAAGAGGAGGCCCATAAAAGAGAAGAGAAAGCCAAAGAGGAGACCCACAAGAGAGAGATGGAGCTGGAAAAAGCCAAAGAGGAGGCCCATGAAAGAGAAGAGAGAGCCAAAGAGGAGGCCCACAAAAGAGAGATGGAGCTGGAAAAAGCCAAAGAGGAGGCGAGAGAAAAAGAAAGGAAGCATGAACTGGAAGCAGCAAAGGCTAAGCAGGATGCATCAGACCCTCCTAGCAACTCCTCTCCAGGTACCACTTCCCATCCCAGGAAATTCCCCACCTACAAGGCAGGCAATGATACTGAGGCCTTCTTAGAAAATTTTGAAAGGGCCTGCCTTGGATACAGCATTATTCCAACCCAGTACATGGTAGAGCTGAGGCCACAGCTCAGTGGACCCTTAGCAGAGGTGGCGGCTGAAATGCCTAAGGAACACATGAACAGTTATGAACTTTTTAAAAACAGCCCCATTCTGATTCTGGCCTTAACACCTGAGCATGCCCGTCGGCGGTTCAGAGCCCTAAGGTGGAAACCCGATGTGTCATTTACCCGACATGCCTACCACATTGGGAAAAATTGGGATGCCTGGATATCAGGAGCAAAGGTTAAATCTACGGAAGAGTTGCCCTTCCTATTGCAAATGGAGCAGTTTTTAGAGGGTGTTCCTGAGGAAATAGAAAGGTACATCCTAGATGGGAAGCCCAAAACTGTAACTGAGGCGGGGGAGATTGGAGCCAAATGGGTAGAGGTGACCGAAAAGAAAAAAGCTAGTAGCAGTTGGAGCGAATATCAGAAGGGGCAAGCCGAAACAAAACCTTACCACCGGGGACAACCCAAGGCCCCACCCACATCCCAAGGGAAACCCCAGACGCCTTCTCACCCCACCACACCAGTCTCCATCAACCAACATCGCCCCGGTGATACCTTAGCAGGGTGATGTTTTAAATGTAATGAACTGGGGCATATAAAGGCTCAATGCCCCAAGAACCCCAACCGATTACAGTTCATTACACCCCAATCACACCAAAGATCCCCAGACCCAGATGCCTCTCTCATACCCTTGGAGCGAAGGGAAACCTTGAGAGTGGGCGGAAAGGAGGTTATCGCTTGGAGGGACACTGGGGCACAAGTGTCAACTATCCACCAATCCCTAGTGGACCCCAAACTCATCAACCCGGAGGCTACAGTGACAATTCAACCCTTCGTGTCACAGTCTGTAACCTTGCCTACAGCCAAGTTGCATGTCCAGTACAAGGGCTGGTCAGGAATGTGGACTTTTGCAGTCTATGACAATTATCCCATCCCCATGCTGCTGGGGGAAGACTTGGCCAACCATGTAAAGCTAGCCAAGAGGGTGGGAATAGTCACCCGCAGCCAGGCTAAGCAAGCTTTCACCCCCATCCCTGTTCCTGAGCTGTCCACCAGGGCCCCGTCTGTGTTACCGGAGACCCAAACACAGGTGGTGGAACCGGATCCCCTGCCAACGACTGCAACAGCCGTAGTGGATCCAATCCCAGAGACCCAGCCAAAGCCAGTCCCAGAACCGGAACTGGCAACGCAACCAGCACCAGAACCATTGCCAGCACTGAGTCCAGCGCTTGCAACCCCGTCTACAACTCCAATGCCAGAGGGCACCAGCGAGCCTGAACTGGCGGAAGCAGCAGATAACCCTACCCAAGAAGCTCAGCCAGAGCCTGAAATACCACATAGTGCACCAGCGGACAGCGGTTCACAGTCAATGGAAACAGCCCCAGCACCTGCATCGCTTCCAGAGGGACCAAGCCCCAGTCCACAGTCCAAGGAGGAACTGATGTCTCCAGCATCAAGGGAACAGTTCCAGGCCGAGCAGGAAGCAGATGACAGCCTTCAAAAAGCTTGGGCGGCGGCACGGAGCACCCCACCGCCTCTCAGCTCTTCTAACCGATCCCGGTTTGTTGTAGAAAAAGGACTTTTATACAAGGAGACTCTTTCTGGTGGGCACCAGGAAGACTGGCATCCTCAAAGACAGTTGGTAGTTCCCACTAAGTATCGGGTAAAGCTCTTGAGCTTAGCCCATGATCATCCCAGTGGCCATTCTGGGGTGAACAGAACCAAAGACCGGTTGGGGAAGTCCTTCCACTGGGAGGGAATGGGCAAGGACGTTGCTAATTATGTCCGGTCTTGTGAGGTGTGCCAACGAGTGGGAAAGCCCCAAGACCAGGTTAAAGCCCCTC
>NW_020693756.1:0-13864 GCF_002925995.2 Terrapene triunguis
GGCCCGACCCCGCACTCATGGGGCGGCAGGAAGTGGAGTGACCTGGCCCCAGCCCATTCCGCTCTGCTCCCCTGGCTCCCGGACTTTGGGGGGAGGGGGGAACCGCCCCCCAGCACTCACCTGTGAGTGCAGGACGGGCCTGACCCCTGCTGCAGTCCCCTGGGACGTAGCTCACAGGAAGGGGTTTGGGGGAGAAGGGGTGGAGTGGGGCTGGGGCAGAGCAGGGGCGGGGGGCAGGGCCAGAGCAGGGGCGGGGGCAGCTTTCCTGGCCAGCTCAGCCAGCTGGGGGATCGAGCTGGCCGGGGCCCCTTCTGACTCTGAGCCCGGCGCCATGGTAAACCCGGTACTGCCAGCCTGGGAACGTCCCGGGTCCCAGAAGCGAGTGTTGTTGCAGGCGGGGTGGCTACTGGGGGACACGGGAAGGGGGTGAATCAGCTAACAGCAGCTGGTGATGCTGCTGGGAGGAAGGAAGTGGGAGATGGGAAAAGCGGGGCCAGCCCGACGTTAACCCCGCTCTGTGTCCAGCCAGGGGGACTTTCTGCGGCAGCTGGACCCAGCCCCTGGGGCAGCCCTGGGCTCTGCCTGCGCTGCAGCCAGGTGACGAGGACAGGACTGGGAATGGGCAGGAAAGTGACTCTCTGCACAAAGGATCCCCCAGATCTGGCAGCCCCCGGGAACCTGCTCCCTGGCTGTGAATGCACCCCGGGGAGGGAGCTGAGTTTCTAGCCCTCAGGCATAACTTTGGTTCAAAAAACTATTAGATGGGTTTGTGGAGGATAGGTCTGTGACACTGTGCAGTCTATATGATTTTATGAAAATAGGCTAATGAGTGAATATAATGTAACTGGAATATGCTTCATGCAAAAGGTCTCTGGTAAGGTATCATTACAAAGCTTATAATCTACTGAGTGTGGTCATCCTAGTTGTATAAATGTATCACTCTTGTATCTGAAACTAGAAATATGAAATATAACTGTGAGGGCCTATTGTAATTATGCAAAGTGTGGGCCATTAATGGTGGTTTGGAATCTTGATGGCTCCCGTCAACCAGGACAATTGTCTGCAGATGGCTCTGTTGCTTCCAATGAAGTGGGTTGTAGCCCACGAAAGCTTATGCCCAAATAAATTTGTTAGTCTCTAAGGTGCCACAAGTACTCCTGTTCTTTTTGCTGATACAGACTAACACGGCTGCTACTCTGAAATTGGTTTTACTTGTGAATCTTCCTGTATACATGTGTGCTGGCAAGTGAGTAATGAAGTCTTACAGCGACATGTGATCATGTCACCTGAACTGGAATCCATCTTTAACCTGGTGCTTTTCCATTGAGAAGGGGGATGGGGGGGGGAACCCAGAGGGACAAAGGATTCCCGCCTTATGCCAAAGATATATAAGTGGGTGGAACAGAGAAAGGAGGCAGCCATCATGAGAAATCCCCTAGCTCCCACCTGAGCTGGAACAAGGGCTGTACCCGGGGAAAGGATCGGGCCCAGACTAGGAGGGTGTCCAAGAGACTTATTGAAACATCTCTGAGGGTGAGATTTTACCTGTATTCAGTTGTGTTACTGTATTAGACTTAGATTTGCGTGTTTTGTTTTATTTTACTTGGTAATTCACTTTGTTCTGTTACTACTTGGAACCACTTAAATCCTGCTTTCTGTATTTAATAAAATCATTTTTTACTTATTAATTAACCCAGAGTATGTATTAATACCTGGGGGGGGGGAACAGCCGTGCATATCTCTCTATCAGTGTTATGGAGGGCGAACAATTTATGAGTTTACCCTGTATAAGCTTTATACAGGGTAAAACGGATTTATTTAGGTTTAGACCCCACTGGGAGTTGGGCATCTGAGTGTTAAAGACAAGAACACTTCTGTAAGCTGTTTTTTGGTAAACCTGCAGCTGTGGGGCACGTGGTTCAGACCCTGGGTCTGTGTTGGAGCAGACGGGCGTGTCTGGCTCAGCAAGACAGGGTGCTGGGGTCCCAGGCTGGCAGGGAAAGCGGGAGCAGAAGTAGTCTTGGCACATCAGTTGGCAGTTCCCAAGGGGGTTTCTGTGATCCAGCCCGTCACAAGCGGGAGTCTCTATACGATTATTAGTGAAGTAACTGCTTAAATGACGCATTTTTGCATTCTTATCTTCAACTTCTGCTTTACGCCTCCATTTTTGAGCACCACTTAAATGTTTTTTCATCATTTATTTTCTTTATCACTTGGCTTTGTTCGTTCTCCTATGTTTATAGAATCCTGCTCCACACCTGCAGTAGATGACAGTGCATACACATGCCACTGACACCATGTGCCTTTCCATAAATGACTGCAGGGGAGGAAAAGAAAAGGAAAGGTTGGGTGGGCAGAGGGCTCAGGGCTGCAGATCAGGAGTGAGGGGCACTGGCAGAGTGTGGGGAGGAGTCCAGGGCTTGACCTGTAGGAGGCTGCCCAGGTTGGTCCCCAGAGCGAGGCAGGGGCTGGGGGCAAGAGCACAGTGGGGCAGGGTGGCGAGGATTGGTTCCCAGCCGGCCACAGGAGCGAGGCAGGGGCCAGGGGAAGAGCACAGCAAGGCATGGGGAGGGGGAGGATTGGTCCCCAGCTGGAGCGAGGTAGGAGCCAGGGGCAAAGCGAGCACAGTGGGGCATAAGCAGGGTCCTTAAAGCACTCCCGCGGCAGCACTTTAAAGTAAGGTGATAGGGGCCGGTATCGACGGCCACTTTTTACCAGTATGCTGTGCCGGCCCCTACCGCCTTACTGTCACCCCTGAATAAACCTTCTGTTTTCCTGGCTGGCTGAGCGTCACGTCTGACTGCGGAGTTGGGGTGCAGGCCCTCTGGCTTCCCCAGTACCCCGCCTGTGCGGACTCGCTGTGGGAAGCGCACAGTGTGAAAAGGGGATGCTGAATGCTCCGAGGTCAGACCCAGGAAGGTCGAAGCTGTGTGAGCTTCTTGCCCTGTCCAGAGCGAAGCAGGGGCCGGGGGCAAGAGCGCAGGGGGATATGGGGGGGTATTGGTCCCCAGTTGGAACAAGGGAGGGGTCAGGGCAAGACGAGCAGAGTGGGGTATGGGGGGAGGATTAGTCCCTGCTGATTGGAGCGAGACAGGGGCTGAGGGTAAAAGCACAGTGGGGCGGGAGCTAGGGTTGGTCTCTGGAGCAAGGGAGGGGTCAGGGGTAAACTGCAAGCGCAGCAGGGCTGGGGAGGGAGTAAACAGGATCCCCCTACCCCTGCCCACATAGAGCGGGTACCTACCTGGTTCTAGCCCGTTCTCTTCCTCTCTCTCTGCACTGAGCTGCCCCTCCTCCCGCAGCAGCAGGACAGGTTCTCTTCCAGCCCTCTGGGGTGGGTGTTGGGGTTGGGAGGAGCGGAGGCTAATCTGGTTACTCCTATAACCAGACATTTAGTTTCCAGTCAGCACTGCTAACCGGACACTCAGGTCCCGTTTTCTACTAGAGTTTCCAGTCTAAAACTGGATACCTGGCAACAGGGCTGCCAGAAAAGCCTGGGGGGGGGGGCGGGGAGAGGGGCAAGCAATCATTTTTAAAAGTAAGAGAGCTAAGCCTTAAGGGGGGGGCAAGTGGTGGGTGGGCTTGGGAGTGGAGAGGAGCGAATGGGCAGGGCCATGTCTGCTGTACTGCCCAGGTAGGTTGGAGACTGTGGGGATCAGCTGACATGGTATCCCCAGCCCAGGTGACGTGACAGCCAGGGGTGGATTTAGAGTTAGTGGGGTCCCCGGCCCTGTGCTCAGCTTCATTTTTGGGGCTCCTCCTTGGGACCCAGCCAAGAAAAAGAACATTCTCTTTTATCTCCCCCTGCCCCCGTTTTTCATTCTTTTTTTCTTCAACCTCCTCCTATAAGTAATAGCAAGTAAATGAAAATAAAGTGAGGTACCTTGATTGTTCTTGCAGTCTAACTTATTTTTCCACAGACCACTGGAAAATCGCTGGGGGTCCCAGTGGACCACGTAATGATCTTTCCAAATATTGTTTGTACCATTAGCTAACTATTGTAAAGCGCTTTGGATAAGAGCGCTTTATAAAAAAAATGTAAAAAAACATTGGGGTGCGGGGTCTGGCCAGGAGTCAGGATGCAGGAGGGGGTTCAGGGCTGGGGCAGGAGGTTGGGGTGTGGAGCGCTTACCTGGGGCAGCTCGTTTGGTGCGGGGTGCAGGTGGGAATGGGGGGGGAGGTGCAGGAGCTCCTGTTTGGTGCTCAGGGTGGTGGTGGGGATGTGGGGGGTGCAGGAGTCAGGGCAGGGGGCTGGAGGTGTGGGCTGGGGTCTTGGGGGTGCTCCCAGCCCCCTGCCCTGAGCAGTTCATGGCGGGGGCTGGAGGGGGTATACCCTGATTCCACCCCCTTCCCCAAGACCCCGCCCCGCCTCCTCCCCAACCGGCGAACACGCTGCGGCCCTGCTCCTCCCCCTCCCTCGCGCCGGCAAACAGCTGTTCGGCGGCAGGGAGAGGGGGAGGGAACGTAGCACGCTGGGGGAAGAGGCAGGGGAGGAGCTTGGCTGCCAGCGGAGCCTGCCCTGCTGCAGCAGGAGCCCCAGGACAGGACCAAGCTTCTGCCCACTGCCTCCGCAGGAGAGAGCTGGGGGGAGAAGAGCGGGCCGGGCCAGGTCCCCTTTGGAGCATGGGCCCAGTGCCATGGCAAACCCGGTACTGTCCACAGGTTGAATACTGTGCATTGTGTGAAGAAATACTTCCTTGTGTTTGTTTTAAATCTGCTGCCTGTTCATTTCATTTGCTGACCCCTAGTTCTTGTGTTATGAGTAAATAACACTTCCTGATTCACTTTCTCTACGCCAGTCATGATTTTATAGACCTCTATCATGTCGTCTCTTTTCCAAGCTGAAAAGTCCCAGTCTTATTAATCTCTCCTCATATGGAAGACGTTCCATACCCCTAATCATTTTTGTTCCCCTTTTCTGAACCTTTTCCAATTCCAATAGATCTTTTTTGAGACGGAACGACCACATCTGCACACAATATTCAAAGTGGGGGCATACCATGGATTTATATAGAGGCAATGTGATATTTTCTGTCCTATTATCTATCCCTTTCTTAATTATTCCCAACATTCTGTTCGCTTTTTTGACTGTCGCTGCACATTGAGTGGAGGTTTTCAGAGAACTATCCACACTGACTCCAAGATGTCTTTCTTGAGCGGTAACAGCTAATTTAGACCCCATCATTTTATATGTGTAGTTGGGATTATGTTTTCTAATGTGCATTACTTTGCATTTATCAACATTAAATTTCATTTGGCCATTTTGTTGCCCAGTCACCCAGTTTTGAGAGCTTTTTGTAGCTCTTCGCAGTCTGCCTGGGTCTTAACTATCTTTAGTAATTTTATATCATGGCTGGTGTTTTATCCAGCTTGGGCTTTTGTTAGCTGTTTTGACCCACAGTGTTTTATTTTGTATTTTTTTTCTTTTATAATTTATGGTCACTTGTGTGTATTCTTTTTGCCCTAGGTCTACCATTGCCGGTTCCCTATGGGACCTGGTGTGCCTGGGGCAGCCCTCACTGGAAATGGTAAGGTCAGGGCAGGCTACAAAAGGAGAGCAGATACGCCCAAGACTGGTGGATGACACTGAAGCTAAACTCCCCAACCAGTCACAGAGTGGTGCTTCTGATCCCCCACCCAGGTTACCGAGAAGCTGAAAAAAGGAATCACACAGCCCCCTTTATTGCATTCTAGTTCTCTGGCTCCCAGTCAGCACCTAGGTCCAATCCAGTGAGAAGTTATTTAAAAACTCTTCTCACAATACAAAATGTTCTTCTGACCCCAAAGTGCCAGCCACAGGGCCAAGTCAATCTTACGTTGGATCTTACCCAAACTACCACACTGCCAGCCGAACAGTGAGCATCTAAAACTAAAGGTTTATTATAAAGAGTGGGGGAAAAGAAGAGAGTTGTTAAATGGTAAACTAATCAAATACACACAGAGACTTCAAAGTCCATATACCAGGTTCTTAGAAAGTGTTGGTGAGTTTGCTGGCTTGAAAGTCCCCTGGAACACATCCACAGCTGGGATGGGTCATTCAGGCCTTTGTTCGGAGTTTCAGTTTGTAGAAGTGTCACTCCAGAGGTAAGAAGCAGGAATGAAGACAAAATGGAGATGCTGCTGCTGCCCTTTATATTCCTTTTGCCATGTGTCTGGTACTTCCTTTGTCTCAAACACAAGCTTCACATCACATGGCACGGAAAGGCCTTAGAATTCTGTCCATAGGCTGCCCTGACATGGCTTGCTGACTCGTAAGGTGAGTCCCTGGCTCTCTTCAGTGGGTCATTGTACAGCTGATGTCCCTTGAGGGGCCGTCAAGCAGGGCTAGTGCTGATTCCATTCTGTCTGGGGATGTCATCCAGAAACACAGCACAGGTTTGGAAAAAACAAACATACCCTACAGATTTATAATGCTACATATCTAGAACTCTCAAAACAAAGGTGATACAAACATATAAACAAGATCATCATACTTGGCAAATGATAACATTTTTGCAGATACTTCACATGGCATATCTGGTCAAATTCTTTGCATTTATATAATATTGGTATCAACAATATCAAAGTGTCCCACATATTCCATACAGCCTCGCACTCTAATGGTAGCCACCTCCATTTGCAATTTAAACTTGTAAATACTGTTAATAAAACCTGTGCAGCTGTGTGCTGTGTCAAAGACAACTTCTGTGTCGATCTCCCATCTTTTACAATCGTTCCCCACAACTAGGTTTGGCGCCAGGCCCACAAAGGGTTAATTCAGCCCTGCCTGTGGAACTCTTTGCCAGAGGATGTTGTGAAGGCCAGGACTAGAACAGGGTTCAAAAAAGAGCTAGATAAGTTCATGGAGGATAGGTCCATCAATGGCTATTAGCCGGGATGGGCAGGGATGGTGTCCCTAGCCTCTGTTTACCAGAAGCTGGGAATGGGTGCCAGGGGATGGATCACTTGATGATTCCCTGTTCTGTTCATTCCCGCTGGGGCACCTGGCACTGGCCACTGTCAGAAGACAGGATACTGGGCTAGATGGACCTTTGATCTGACCCAGTCTGACCGTTCTTATGTTCATGTGCTGTTCCCACTAAAAGGAACTATCTCACCCTTCCCATTAATTAAATTTTTGTATGAAATTGAGGTGGATTTAAAACCTTTTAAAAATTTTAAGAATAAAAAATACAAAAAACTTGAATACATTTTATTTACAGTATCATTATTCATACTAGTCTTGCTTCAGATAAGTAATTTGTATATTACATAGCCAGTATTAATGTGAGTAACTTACTCAACCAAACCATTGCATATAGCTATGGTGCTATTTACAGAGATGAAAAACGTCTTCAGATTTTTCGACGTGCCTTTGCAGCAGCAAACGTTTCTATTAAATTGGAAAAGTCTACAGAGTTTACCATCTCCGATTCAATGGATAACAGAGTAAGACTGTTGAGTCTTTCCTGAATCATTGTAGCATGTAAAGCACTTTTTATCCTTTTTAAATGTGAAAAAGACCTTTCACCATTGCAGTGTGACACTGGTAGCGTCAGGTAAATGCGCAGTGCAACAAAGACATTTGGAAAGACTGTTTGCAAATTGTGTGTGCTCATTATGGTCAGCATTTGCAGTGGTGTGGGCAGAGCTTGTGATAACGGCTTGGAGGCAAGCGGCTTGACAAGTGAACACCACTGTACCCATTCTTCAAAGAGCTCTTCATTGAGGTCACCTGAATAGAATTCAATTAATCTTCTGAGAGACTCTTTAACAGCAGGACTGTCAAGGTCACCTGTTAAAAAACAGAAACGGTTGTTAATTTCTGAATATGCACAAATTCTTCTGTTGAGGTGGCTGACAAGTGAGTCAATTATGGCATAGAATGATTCCACTTTGAACTTCTCTTCACCAGTCAGCACGACGGCAGGTTCTTCACTATCATCAGCCATACGCTTTGGATGATGTTGCTGCTTTAACTGAAAGTTAGCTGTAGAACTTAAAGACATCGCAGATTCATGGTATTCCTCAAAAATACTCCGTTGTGCTGCCACAAACTCAGAGAGTGACTTCAGCAGTGTCACAGCTGTGCCTAAGTCCATTGTTTCAGACTGCAGGAGTTGACTTGTTTTGTTTACTCTTGTCAGGATACTACTCCAAAACGTTGTCATAAATGCAGTCTGCAACCGATCCATGGTTCCAACTAAAGAGTTTGCCTCTGCTCGTATGTAGCCGTTCTGCAGAGTGTCCGCACCAAGAGCCTGAAGCACGGATTTGTAGCTTTTGTAGTTGCACGATAAACTGCGAAGTGCATCCGCTTGAGCTGGCCACCTTGTGTCACTGAGGCGCTTTGGGAAACGTTCTTTCTTACCAGCCTCACATGTCTCCTCGTTCAGAGAATCTCGCAAGAGGCCCCAGCGATAAGTCGATCCTGAGAAGAACACATACAGCTTTTGGACAAAGTGAAAAAATGTAATTGCATCGGTGCATGACTCTGCAGCAGCAACACTACATAGGTTAAGTGAATGGGTCATGCATGGGATGTACACGGCTTTCTCATTGACTGCAATTACCTGAGCTTGCACACCAGAATAAATGCCAGACATGTTACTAGCATTGTCATAGGTCTGACCTCTGCAGTCCTTTAGATTGATATTCAGTTTGTCATTCAGGGTTTCATTGATGACATTAAACAGATGAAGACCTGTATGTGATGTAACTGGAACAAAATTCAAGAAGCGTTCTACAGGTGTGCAGTTATTAAGCACGTAGCGCACAGTAAATGTCAGCTGATCGGAATGGCTAGTATCTAGTGTGGAATCAACACTGAAGGAAAAATACTTAGCCAATTTTAGCTCATCCACAATGACCTGTTTTACCTTGTCAGCCATGAGTTTAATGAACTCTTCACAGATTGTTGATGATAGATATGTTGTGCCATGACCAGCATTCCCATATTTGTTGATGTGGCAGGCCAGGAAAGGGTCATACTTTGCTATGAGCTCTAAGCAACCCAGAAAGTTGTCATTATTAAAACTGCCAACGGTTTCATTAGTCCCGCTCAGTGGCAGACCTTGTGTTGCCAGAAATTGTATTGTTGCTACAACTCGCTTCAACACGTCTGTCCAGTAATTTCTTTCTTTAATATTTCCATCTGCTGTATGTTTATCAAGGGCTTGAGTCTTCGATAAACGCATTATATAAGTGGTGAGAGCTTGTCGGTGCTCAGTAGATCTTTCATGGTCACCGAGTCTGCCAATGTGATCCCATGAATCAAATCCTCTCTTGGCTAGAACAGATGTGCTGTTCAAAGAAAACAATTTGCACACAAAACAGAAGACGCAGCCAGTCGATGGGGAGTATATGAGCCAGGGCCTTTCAATAATTTCACCATTCGGGAACACTTGATTGAAGGCTGTATCACAGAGTTTCCTAAAATAAATAAAAAAAATTAATATTAATGAATACTCTTCAACATTTCTGCTGAATATAGGCATACTTGTGGGGTATTAAGAGAGTAAGCAGCTCATAGTGTAGTAGTGAGCAACCTAGAATGTACATTTTTACATTTAGATAGATACAGCACAAATCTGTTTATTTCAATTGTCTCACAAAATGAATAGTGAAGTCAACGCCTTTCTGGGAAAAGCTGATCTCAAAAACACTCAAATAATGTATTAAAAAAAGCATAGAAAGGTGATAATTACTGTGACAGACCCAGACCAGTGGGGTACAGGAGTCTGGTAGAGGGCAAATATACTGGTCACTGGATGAGTAGTTTTCTGTTGCCTGAGTGACCAGAGCAGGGGCTGCACTAGAGTAATCAGGAACCTGCTAGAACCAGTTAAGGCAGGCAGGCTAATTAGGACACCTGGAGACAATTAAGAAGAAGCTTCTAGAATCAATTAAGGCAGGCTAATCAGGGCACCTGGGTTTGAAAAGGAGCTCACTTCAGTTTGTGGTGCGAGTGTGAGGAGCTGGGAGCAAGAGGCGCAAGGAGCTGAGAGGGAGAGGGTGTGCTGCTGGAGGACTGAGGAGCACAAGCGTTATCAGACACCAGGAGGAAGGTCCTGTGGTGAGAATAAGGAAGGTGTTTGGAGGAGGCCATGGGGAAGTAGCCCAGGGAGTTGTAGCTGTCATGCAGCTGTTACAGGAGGCACTATAGACAGCTGCAGTCCACAGGGCCCTGGGCTGGAACCCGGAGTAGAGGGTGGGCCCGGGTTCCCCCCAAACCTCCCAATTGACCTGGACTGTGGGTTCTTCCAGAGGGGAAGGTCTCTGGGCTGTTCCCCAACCCACATGGTGAATCTCTGAGGCAAGAAAATCCGCCAATAAGCGCAGGACCCACCAAGATAGAGGAGGAACGTTGTCACATTACCTTGTTCTGCCCTTCTGTTGTCTTGATGACATTGCATATTTTCCATCGCGATTTCGGCAGAAATCAGGGCCCACGTCAATGCAGTACTGTTGGGTGAAAGCATCAACAGTCCACAGAGCGGCATCAGAGGAAGGCAATCGTACTGGTGTGTTTTGCAGCAGCAGGTTATCGCTGGATTCTTTATTTGGCGAAAGGATTTCTGCAGAAGAAACAGCCTGATCTTCAGAACCGTGATCAATGTAGGCCGAACCCGCCACCGTACTAGTATCAATGACAGAGTGATCATCATGATTAGTACAACTAGTAGCATTAGTATCGCCACTGGGCGTCTCTAGGCTGTTATTAACCAAGTAACTGCTTATGCGATGCAGTTTGGCCTTCTGCTCTTCAACTTCTGCTTTACACCTCCGTTTTTGAGCACCACTTAAATGTTTTTTCATCATTTATTTTCTTTATCGCTTGGACCTGTTCGTGCTCCTGTATTTATAGTCTCTCGCCCTGCACCTCACTCACGCCTGTGGGAGATTGCAGTGTGTGCATATGCACATACGCTGCTGACTGTCTGATGCCACGTGCCTTCCTGCAAACAAATACAGTGCGGAAATAAAATGAAAGGGCAGAGTGTGTATGTGGGGGGAGCCCAGGTAGGTCCCTGGAGTGAGGCAGAGGCCAGGGACAAGCAGAGTGTGGGGAAGGGCCAGTCCCCAGCTGGAGTGAGGCAGGGGCTGGGGCAGGAGCACTTGGGGTGGGGCAGGGAGGGGCAGTCCACATCTGGCGTGAGGCAGGTACTGGGGGAAAGCACAGCAAGGCTGGGGGGAGGGGGTGGACAGGATTCCCCCGGGGCAGAGCTGGCACCTACTTCTTTCTGCAGGAGCCGGGTCCTTGGGAGCCCGTTCTCTCTCTCCAGCTGAGCTGCAGCTCCCCCAGGCAGAAGCTGCTGCTCTTCCCGCCCTTCTGGTGGGGAGGCTGGTTGAGGTTACTCCTGTATCTGGACATTTAGTGCCCGGTCAGTGGCTGACCAGCCACTGCCAGGCCCCCTTTTTGACTGGACTTTCTGGTTGAAAACTGGACACCCGGCAACAGGGGTGCTGGAATGTGTGTGTGTGTCGGGGGGGGGGGGGCAGAGGGCCATGGCCCCATCACTTTTAAAAGTGGGAGGGCTATGCCCTAAGGGTGAGCGGCGGGGGATAGGGGTGCAGGGGAGTAAGTGGGCAGGGGGAGAGGCCAGGAGGTGGCAAGAAGTGAGCAGCAGGTGGGAGGGGAGAGGGTGGAGGGGAGTGGGCGAGGGGAGGATCGCCATATTTGGGGTCGGGAAGAAATTTTCCTCCAGGGCTGATTGACAGAGGCCCTGGGGGTTTTTCGCCTTCCTCTGCAGTGTGGGGCATGGGTAACTTGCTGGAGGATTCTCTGCACCTTGAAGTCTTTAAACCACGATTTGAGGACTTCAATAACTCAGGCATAGGTCAGGGGTTTGTTACAGGAGTGGGTGGGTGAGATTCTGTGGCCTGCTTTGTGCAGGTCAGACTAGACGATCATAATGGTCCCTTCTGACCTTAAAGTCTATGAGGAGCCATGGGGTGGAGAGAAGCAACTCCCTCCACCCCCGGCACATTTCAGGCTCACTTGGCCCCTGTCCCTGCCAGCCAGGCCTGGGCAGGGAGAGGAAGAGGTGGGTGTGACGGAGCAGGGAGCGGGGCAGATTTGACCTGGGAAGGTTGCAGGGGGGGTTGCATTGGGGATGGGAGGCTTCCCTTGAAGGAAGCTACCTGAGCTGTAACCTGAGCCAGGAGGGGGGTTGGGAGAAGTAACACCTTCTGCCTGGGAGACTGAACAAAGGAGGGAGGGGCTGCTAGGAGAGGAAGGAGTTGGTTCTTCGGAGGGCTAGGCTGGGTGGTGCAACACAGGGAACCCCAAGCTGGGGTCTAAGCTCCCTGAACCTCCCAGAAGGGCCTAATTGAGGGGTTCTGGTCGTACCTACACGCTCTGCTTGAGACTGTATTCCTGTCATCCAATAAACCTTCTGTTTTACTGGCTGGTTGAGAGTCAGAGTCAATCTCAGGAAGAGAGGGGTGCGGGGCCCTGACTCCCCCTTACTCCGTGACAACTGGTGGCAGCGGCGGGATCTACTGCACCCCGTGGACGGCGCTTCCTGCAGTAAGTGACTGGGGAGAAGTAAAGCGAAGGGGGACTGACGGGGACCAGGCGTGCTGAGGAGTCAGAGAGAGACGCAAAAAGAACAGGAGTACTTGTGGCACCTTAGAGACTAACAAATTTATTAGAGCATAAGCTTTCGTGGGCTACAACCCACTTCTTCGGAGACGGTTATCACCCCTGGGAGTGTGTGACCAGCGAGAAGGACTTTTGCAGTAACAGGGTCCCCCGGGGGATCGCAGCGAGTGGTCCCAGGGGCGGAGGAGTCTGCAGCTCGACCCTGGCAGAGAGGTGGTGACCTCGAGAAGGGCTGGCACACTAGGGGTCTCCCTGGAGACTGTGGGGAGCGGTGAGCACCCAGGCCTGTGACTGGCCAGCAGGAAGATGTATGCCAAGCAGCTTAAGAGCGACCTGGTGGAGCTGTGCAAGCAGAGGGGGCTGCGCAGTGGGAGGCTCACCAAAGAACAGCTCATTGCCCAGCTGGAGAAAGGAGATCGCGCGAATGAACTGATCCCTGTCTCTGAGGGAAGCAGCCTGGCAGAGGCAGCGCAGGCCCCAGTGTCTGTCCCAGCTGGGAGTGGTCGGCCGGCTGCTGAGGGCTTCCCGAGACCCCTCCTTCCTATGCCTAGGGGAAGGGTGGGGAGGAGCCCAGCAAATACCGAGGGCGCCGTGACCCCCCCGGCCAGCAGGGGATCCTCCCGGCCACGCTCGCCGGCCAGCAGGGGATCCTCCCGGCCACGCGCGGCATCCGTGGAGCGGAATGAGCTGGGATGGGAGAAAGAGCTAAAACTGAGAGAGCTGGAGGATCGTGAACACCAGAGACAGCATGAACGGGAGGAGAATGAGAGACAGAGGCATCATGAACTGGAGCTGGCGAGGCTGAGGGGCCGCGCGACCCCGGCTGCGGTGAGTGAGGGGGGACCCAGGACTGCACGGAGCTTTGATAAGTGCATCCTGGCCCCACGTAAGGAGGGGGAGGACATGGATGACTTCCTGGATGCATTTGAGACGGCCTGCGAGCTGCACCAGGTTGATCCTGTGGACAGACTCCGGGTTCTCACCCCCTTACTGGACCCCAAATCCGTGGCATTGTACCGCCAACTGGACGAGGCGGAGAAAGGGGACTACGAACTATTCAAAAAGGCCCTGCTACGTGAGTTTGGGCTGACTTCTGAGATGTACCGGGAAAGGTTCCGGAGTCAGGATAAAACCCCTGAGATCTCATACCTGCAACTAGCCGTCCGCATGGAGGGATACGCCAGCAAGTGGGCAGATGGGGCCCAGACGAAGGAGGACCTGGTTAAACTGCTGGTATTGGAGCAACTGTATGAGCGGTGCCCATCCGACCTGAGGCTGTGG
>NW_020693757.1:0-5124 GCF_002925995.2 Terrapene triunguis
TCGGTTTTTAGCATTTTATCGGCTATGTACTATTGGTGGGGGATGGGTTGTGGCTTGGCTGAGTTCTAACAGAAAATTGATCAGGTGTTCTGCGAATGTCACCCACTGTTAGCAGTCTCCTTGTTAATTCCCTCTCCAACCCTCTGGGGAGCACCATGCACCTCTCTTAGAAAAGGCATATATTAAGGGGCTCTCAGATTCAGGCATAGAACGTGCACCTGTACCCAAAGCTAGTGTCCTCCAGCATTGGTGGGAGGGCAAGGCGCTGCAGAACTAGTGCGGTGGCTCCCCAGTAGCCCTTGCAGTGCTATGCGAGGAACTGGCCTTGCTCTTGGCATGAAAAGACTGGCTGAGCAGCCCAGGAGCGGGCTACAGCATTGCTGCTGCTTTGGCTGTGTGTTTTCGCTTTCCGACCCATGTCTCTGGCAGGGACAAGGGCTGGGAGTTGTCCTGGGGAGTTAGCACCTCACTCCTTTTGAATTCCAGCCTCTGTAAGTGCTTAGCATTGAGTTGGGATGCCCACTTTAGCCACCTAAAGAGGGCCTGTGTTTTTTTCCCCCCAGAGTCTCAAGATGGACACCCAAAATCACTAGGACAGATTTTTAAGGGTATTTAGGCACCTAGGCATATAGCAGAATTTTTAGAAGCCCTCATCTGCATCATTAGGTGCATAGAGACCTTTACAAATCTGTCCCAAGGCATTTATGAAAATGTAGGATCCAGCGCCCATTGAATTGGAGCTTAACTCCTGCATTTGGTTTTGAAAATACCAAGCAGGGTGATATTTTCAAAATTAAAAAATCAGGAGACATTTGTGGCAACACTTGAGCGTTGAAAACCAGACACATGACACAACTACACCCCATTTTTAATGTGTGGTGGGGTTGCTGTTGAGTCAGAAGCTGGCAGTAGTGACAGGTCCACACATTGTTCCCATAGAATGGGGGAGGAGGGAGGGAGTTCCTGTAACTCAAGTACTGATCTTGCAATGAGCTCCATGTAAGGGGGAAGTTCTCTGGGCCCACACCAACCCTCTGGCTCTGCTCGCCCAGAGCTCTGTGCCAGCTGGGTCTATGTTCTGAATGAGGCGATCACGAAACACTGCCTGAGAATCTTAACCTTCCCTCCAATGTCTTACTCAAAACACTGTTTATCACACTGAATGCTTGTGCCCCTGGACAGTTTGTTGCCAATAAACACACAGCAGATTCTACTGGATATAGCATTGCATCTTGCAGTTATATACAGAACAAACCGACTGTCGTTATAAAATTGAGTTATTTGAATTGATTCAGTTAAAAACCAGAACATCAAGAGGTCTTCAAAGTACCTGGGATCTCACTTCATTATATGGAAAACCAGGACTGTCCAACAATACTGACTCCTATGGAGTGAAGTCTTGGCCCCCTAGAAGTCAATGGGAGTTTTGTCACTGACTCTGATGGGACCAAGATTTCACCCATGGTCTCTTCAGACAGAGGGAGGATGTAGCCACTCCTCACTGGCTCTGCAGTGGAAAAATGACGCTATAAAAAGAGCTCCTTCCTGCTCAGTTGTCTGTTTGATTTTTACTGCATGTTAGCCGCGGGGGCTCTGTCATGCTCAGAGGGCAGCTGCCAGCACTGTACCATCCCCCAGGGAGCTGTGTCCTAATGCCAATGTTCTCAAGAGGAGCAACTGACTGTGGGCGCTTCTAGCATCATGTCTTTCAAGCAAGTCCGAGACTAACAGCACCTGCTGGGTTCAGATACCTCTTGAAACTCTAACCACTTCCTTCTGTCTGTTCAGGGATTATCTGGACCCCCCCTCCCACCATAATATGTGAGCACCTCCCCTGGCACGATGCACTGTTCCCTCACAACACCCCTGCGAGGTAGGGCAGTGCCATTCTGTGACTTGTACAGAGGAGGAACTGAGTCACCGCCCGTGTGACTTGGTCAAGGAACTGTGGTGCAGAGCAGAGAAGTCAACTCCAGTCTCGGTCTAGTACCCTGATCACTGAACTATCCTTCCTTTCCCGTTTAGGTAGCAGAGACTTGAGCTTCAGTCAACATCTGACCCTTACATTAATTTTTGTCTGTTACGCAAAAAGGAAAGTGTGTATGAAAGTCGTATCAAAACCCCACTGCTGACAGCAAGGTAGAATGCTGATGGCATTTTTGCTGTTCTTCCATACAAAGCACAATATCCTGGAATACATGTCCGAGTTAAACCTCCAATCAACCTCTTATCTCATAACATTGACGCAATAAACTCTAATAGTTCCTTCAAACTATCATGTCAAGATGTGTATTTGGAGTAGGATGTTTAATCTGTGAATTATTGACATAACAGCAGAATCCATGGTCTCTGGATATTACATAATGGTGTAAACTGTGGGTTATTGACCGGCAATGCAGTGTGCAATGAGTGCACTCTGAAGGCGCTTGTTGGCTTGAAAAACAAGAAGCTTTGCCCACTTGGAAGCACAAATGGTCCTTACATAAACTACAGCATAGCTATAACGGTGCCTGTTTAATTCATAAATACATCACACAATCACACTGCCAGAGGTAAGGAGACAGGCACTTGGTTTCTGACTCGGCTCCCATTGAGGGGGCAAGGTTGGGACCAGATAGGGTGCACCCTAACTGTAGTGCATCTTACTATATATCCTTGCAGGCATTTGTTCCTTTAGCAGTGGATTTTGCATCTAATTAGGAATAATTACTGTAGGCAGAGTAAAAGGAACTGAATCCTGGCTTGCTGCATAGTGCATGCAATTCCTACAGATCTCAGGATTAAAAGGAGAGAGCTAAATTTCAAGGGCTTGATTCTGGGCTCCAATCTGCATGGCAAATATGTAACATGCAAGAAAGAGCAAATGTGGTTGTGACACAGATAGATAAATTACTGTTATGCTGGTAGATTGGCAGCCCCCCAGGCCGCAAGCAATTTTACAGATAAAGGTAAATATAACACTTTCTCAAAAGTGTAGTAAAGCATAATATTTTCTTGCATGTGTCTTCCCTGAAGAATAGAAATGACATTTGTAGTAGTGTAAAAGAGTTGGGGATGGGGGTGTAAAATGGGGCCTGATTTGCAGAAATGCTGGGCACTCACTGCTGTAACTGGAGGCAAGGGGAGTTGTACATGTAATCATGCAAATAAAGACCGTATCGTAATGGAGACCCATAAGGGAGTGGAACTAAGATTGCATGGGTGGCCTTAATTCTGGCACTCTAACTTGAGTGCTTGGCTTTGCCACCTTAATGTTCTTTTAATGTAGTTCCCTGTATAGAATCATAGAATATCAGGGTTGGAAGTGACCTCAGGAGGTCATCTAGTCCAACCCCCTGCTCAAAGCAGGACCAATTCCCAACTAAGTCATCCCAGCCAGGGCTTTGTCAAGCCAGGCCTTAAAAACCTCCAAGGAAGGAGACTCCACCACCTCCCTAGGTAATGCATTCCAGTGCTTCACCACCCTCCCAGTGAAATAGTGTTTCCTAATATCCAACCTAGACCTCCCCCACTGCAACTTGAGACCATTGCTCCTTGTTCTGTCATCTGCCACCATTGAGAACAGCCGAGTTCCATTCTCTTTGGAACCCCCCTTCAGGTAGTTGAAGGCTGCTATCAAATCCCCTCTCATTCTTCTCTTCTGGAGACTAAACAATCCCAGTTCCCTCAGCCTCTCCTCATAAGTCATGCGCTCCAGACCCCTAATCATTTTTGTTGCCCTCCGCTGGACTCTTTCCAATTTTTCCACATCCTTCTTGTAGTGTGGGGCCCAAAACTGGACACAGTACTCCAGATGAGGCCTCACCAATGTCGAATAAAGGGGAACGATCACGTCCCTCGATCTGCTGGCAATACCCCTACTTATACAGCCCAAAATGCCGTTAGCCTTCTTGGCAACAAGAGCACACTGTTGACTCATATCCAGCTTCTCATCCACTGTGACCCCTAGGTCCTTTTCTGCAGAACTGCTACCTAGCCATTCGATCCCTAGTCTGTAGCTGTGCATGGGATTCTTCCGTCCTAAGTGCAGGACTCTGCACTTGTCCTTGTTGAACCTCATCAGGTTTCTTTTGGCCCAATCCTCCAATTTGTCTAGGTCCCTCTGTATCTGATCCCTACCCTCTAGTGTATCTACCACGCCTCCCAGTTTAGTGTCAGCGGCAAACTTGCTGAGAGTGCAGTCCACACCATCCTCCAGATCATTAATAAAGATATTAAACAAAACCGGCCCCAGGACCGACCCTTGGGGCACTCCGCTTGAAACCGGCTGCCAACTAGACATGGAGCCATTGATCACTACCCGTTGAGCCCGACGATCTAGCCAGCTTTCTATCCACCTTACAGTCCATTCATCCAGCCCATACTTCTTTAACTTGGCGGCAAGAATACTGTGGGAGACCGTATCAAAAGCTTTGCTAAAGTCAAGGAATAACACATCCACTGCTTTCCCCTCATCCACAGAGCCAGTTATCTCATCATAGAAGGCAATTATAATTTGTTAGCTTTTTAAAACAAGCAACCTGAAAAAACGCATCCCACTGTGTGGCTCACCAGAAGAGTTGGAATTGTGAGATCCACGGCATGGATGCCTGCCACTTGAGTTAATGGAGTCACTGACAACAATAATGGGCTGTCTATGTGCACCAGCCACTGGAGAGGGATGAGACGCATGCTTTGCCCATGTGTTTCACAGACATTTCCTGATGGATGAAGAAGGGTCACATAGGAATCTTGAGTTCCCTTCCAGGCACTGGAGAGGAGTATATTTCAGTGGGCACAAACCCTTTTGCTCCTGTTCTTCCCTACGCCTCACTCCTTCTGTCCTGGCCCCAGCCCTGTCCTATTTCATCCTACTTGTCTCAGTCCCTGTCGTCTCCACTTACCAAATCCTGCATTTCACCCTCTTCGCTCCCCATCTCCCCCTGGTCTTCCTTTCAAAACTGCATTTTCATCCCCTAGATCCTATAGTGCTAGAGGAACACCAAAGGTAGGTTGACTTTGTCCTTCATGATCCGTGTAATCTACTTCCCCACTAATCATTTATTCAATTTTCTGTTAGAACTCAGCCAAGACACAGCCCATCCCCCACCAATAGTACATAGCCGATAAAATGCTAAAAACCGA
>NW_020693758.1:0-5693 GCF_002925995.2 Terrapene triunguis
GCCATGATGGGACGCGGCTCATACGGGCCAGCCATTGGCTGCAGAAAATGACACGGGAGGATGATGTAGAGGCATACCTTCTGGCCTTTGAGAGGACAGCCCTACGGGAGGCCTGGCCTCGAGATCAGTGGTCTGGCATCCTTGCTCCATTCCTGTGTGGGGAGGCCCAGAAGGCCTACCATGATCTGCCTGAAGAGGCTGCGGCAGACTACCCCCCAGCTGAAAGCAGAGATCCTGGCCAGATCTGGGGTAACGACAGCAGTGCGGGCCCAGCAGTATCACAGTTGGAGGTACCAGGAAGACAAAACCCCGCGGTCCCAATTGTATGATCTCAGCCATCTCGCACGAAAGTGGTTGCAAACGGAGTCCGGAAGAGATACTAGCGGTTCTGGTCATCGACCGATACATGAGGGGACTACCACCAGACCTTCGTGCCTGGGTAAGCCAGAACGAACCCTCCACCTCTGACGAGGTTGTTGCCCTGGTAGAGAGGCGAAGGAGAGCGAGGGAGCTGACCTGACCAGTTAAGGAAGAGGCACCCCGGGTTAAACAAGCAGCACCAAGCCCTAAAGTTCGGGTGACTGGGCCACCAGGAGGGCCCAGGTGGAAAAAGAGAGAGGCTGAAGGCCCATCAGAGGCCACAAAGAGTCGGAGCAGTGAGGGAGAAGGGGATCGTGATGTTAGACTGCCCATACGAGGAGCTTTTGCGAACAGGGGCTGCTAACAGGGAGTTTCGCAAGGGAGTTCTCCAGGTGAAGGAGGAGCAATACAGCACCCTTTTGGGGTAAGTGACTGTCTGCAGTGTGTGTTTGTTTGTATTTGGGGGTTACTTGCTGTGTGCTGAGCTTGTGTTTGTCAGTCTGTTTGTTTGTTTGTTTGAAGCACTGTGTGCTGTGGCTGGCAGTTGGAAGCTGTGAGCTTCAAAGGAAGGTTTGAAACCTAGAAGCCTCTGGTAATTGGCTGAGCCTTAATCAGTGGGCGGGGCATTCATACAGGCCAGGGCTTTATAAAGCAGCGCACAAGCGACCAGGGAGCTTTTGCGACCAGGGGCTGCTAACAGGGAGTTTCGCAAGGGAGTTGGGAAGGGGAGTGGGAAGGGGGGAGGGTCCCTTGCCGGTTCTATCTGTTTTCCCTTTATTCCCCTTAAAACTTTAAACTTCTTGCTTAAACAACCCTTTCAGCGGACAGGGGGCTGCAGATGGGAGTTTGACAGAGGGAGGCTTACGATGGTTAGGAAGACCCGCAACACCTGTGCCAGCACTGCTTCTGTCTCCTCCACCTGTGCCTGTAGCCAGACAGAGCGCCTGAGCATGGATGCTTCTACCCAGATCCTGGTGTGGTTTTGCAGAGACTGTAACTTGCAATTTCCACTTACTGATATCCAGGCTGGGGGGACCATCCAATGTGAAAGGTGCCTGCTGGTGGAATCTCTCAGGCAGCAGGTGGGAGAGCTACAGGAGGAGGTGGCTAGGTTGAGAAGCATCCGAATCCACGAGCAATTCCTGGACAGTGTCCATGTGGAGACAGCTGAGGTAGCTGTCCCAGTACACAGGACTGCTGATACACCACTGGTGGTGGAGGAGATGGCTCAGGGTGGACACTGGCAGCTGGTTACTTCTGGCAGCAGGCAGTGCTCCACCCCTGCTCCGAACCCTCCCGCTGTGGTAATAGGTAACCGTTATGCTCTTCTTGATACAGGAAAGAAGGCATCACCCCCTACAGTAAAGGAGGAGAAGCCTCGTACCCCTAAGGCTGGGAGGTCTGCTGCCACCACTGCGAATAGGAAACGTAGGGTAGTGGTGGTCGGAGACTCTCTGCTGAGGGGGACAGAGGCACCCATCTGTCGCCCTGACATTACATCTCGGGAGGTATGCTGCCTGCCGGGAGCCCGTATCCGAGACGTTACAGAGGCATTGTCGAGGATTATCCAGCCCTCTGACTACTACCCCATGCTACTCATCCATGTGGGCACAAATGATACTGCGCGGTGTGACACTGAGCGGATCAAGAGTGACTACAGGGCTCTGGGAGTATGGGTGAAGGAGTTTGGAGAGCAGGTGGTATTCTCTTCGATTCTTCCTGTCAAAGGTAGGGGCCCAGGCAGAGACAGATGCATCATGGAGGTGAATGCCTGGCTGCGAAGATGGTGTCGCCAGGAGGGCTTTGGCTTCCTAGACCACGGGATGCTATTTGAGGAAGGACTGCTAGGCAGAGATGGCGTTCACCTTTCGAGGAGGGGAAAGACCCTATTTGGACACAGACTGGCTAACCTAGTGAGGAGGGCTTTAAACTAGGTTCGACGGGGACAGGTGAGCAAAGCCCGCAGGTAAGTGGGGAACATGGAGACCTGGGAGATGGGTCGGAGACGAGAGGGAGTGTGGGCTATATTGGCAGAGAGAAAGGAGGGTCAGGACAAAACCGGGAGGAAAGATCAAACCAGTATCTTAGATGCCTATATACAAATGCGAGAAGTATGGGTAATAAGCAGGAAGAACTGGAAGTGCTAATAAATAAATACAACTATGACATTGTTGGCATCACTGAAACTTGGTGGGATAATACACATGATTGGAATGTTGGTGTGGATGGATACAGCTTGCTCAGGAAGGATAGACAGGGGAAAAAGGGAGGAGGTGTTGCCTTATATATTAAAAATGTACACACTTGGACTGAGGTAGAGATGGACATAGGAGATGGAAGTGTTGAGAGTCTCTGGGTTAGGCTAAAAGGGGTAAAAAACAAGGGTGATGTCATGCTAGGAGTCTACTACAGGCCACCTAACCAGGTGGAAGAGGTGGATGAGGCTTTTTTTAAACAACTAACAAAATCATCCAAAGCCCAAGATTTGGTGGTGATGGGGGACTTCAACTATCCAAATATATGTTGGGAAAATAACACAGCGGGGCACAGACTATCCAACAAATTCTTGGACTGCATTGCAGACAACTTTTTATTTCAGAAGGTTGAAAAAGCTACTAGGGGGGAAGCTGTTCTAGACTTGATTTTAACAAATAGGGAGGAACTCGTTGAGAATTTGAAAGTAGAAGGCAGCTTGGGTGAAAGTGATCATGAAATCATAGAGTTTGCAATTCTAAGGAAGGGTAGAAGGGAGAACAGCAAAATAGAGACAATGGATTTCAGGAAGGCGGATTTTGGTAAGCTCAGAGAGCTGATAGTTAAGGTCCCATGGGAATCAAGACTGAGGGGAAAAACAACTGAGGAGAGTTGGCAGTTTTTCAAAGGGACACTATTAAGGGCCCAAAAGCAAGCTATTCTGCTGGTTAGGAAAGATAGAAAATGTGGCAAAAGACCACCTTGGCTTAACCACGAGATCTTGCATGATCTAAAAAATAAAAAGGAGTCATATAAAAAATGGAAACTAGGACAGATTACAAAGGATGAATATAGGCAAACAACACAGGAATGCAGGGGCAAGATTAGAAAGGCAAAGGCACAAAATGAGCTCAAACTAGCTAAGGGAATAAAGGGGAACAAGAAGACTTTTTATCAATACATTAGAAGCAAGAGGAAGACCAAAGACAGGGTAGGCCCACTGCTTAGTGAAGAGGGAGAAACGGTAACAGGAAACTTGGAAATGGCAGAGATGCTTAATGACTTCTTTGTTTCGGTCTTCACCGAGAAGTCTGAAGGAATGCCTATCCTAGTGAATGCTAATGGGAAGGGGGTAGGTTTAGCAGATAAAATAAAAAAAGAACAAGTTAAAAATCACTTAGAAAAGTTAGATGCCTGCAAGTTACCAGGGCCTGATGAAATGCATCCTAGAATACTCAAGGAGCTAATAGAGGAGGTATCTGAGCCTCTAGCTATTATCTTTGGAAAATCATGGGAGACGGGAGAGATTCCAGAAGACTGGAAAAGGGCAAATATAGTGCCCATCTATAAAAAGGGAAATAAAAACAACCCAGGAAACTACAGACCAGTTAGTTTAACTTCTGTGCCAGGGAAGATAATGGACCAAGTAATTAAGGAAATCATCTGCAAACACTTGGAAGGTGGTAAGGTGATAGGGAACAGCCAGCATGGATTTGTAAAGAACAAATCATGTCAAACCAATCTGATAGCTTTCTTCGATAGGATAACGAGTCTTGTGGATAAGGGAGAAGCTGTGGATGTGGTATACCTAGACTTTAGTAAGGCATTTGATACGGTCTCGCATGATATTCTTATCGACAAACTAGGCAAATACAATTTAGATGGGGCTACTATAAGGTGGGTGCATAACTGGCTGGATAACCGTACTCAGAGAGTTGTTATTAATGGTTCCCAATCCTGCTGGAAAGGCATAACGAGTGGGGCTCCACAGGGGTCTGTTTTGGGACCGGCTCTGTTCAATATCTTCATTAATGACTTAGATATTGGTATAGAAAGTACGATTATTAAGTTTGCGGATGATACCAAACTGGGAGGGATTGCAACTGCTTTGGAGGACAGGGTCATAATTCAAAATGATCTGGACAAATTGGAGAAATGGTCTGAGTTAAACAGGATGAAGTTTAACAAAGACAAATGCAAAGTGCTCCACTTAGGAAGAAAAAATCAGTTTCACACATACAGAATGGGAAGAGACTGTCTAGGAAGGAGTACGGCAGAAAGGGATCTAGGGGTTATAGTGGACCACAAGCTAAATATGAGTCAACAGTGTGATGCTGTTGCAAAAAAAGCAAACGTGATTCTGGGATGTATTAACAGGTGTGTTGTGAGCAAGACACGAGAAGTCATTCTTCCGCTCTACTCTGCTCTGGTTAGGCCTCAGCTGGAGTATTGTGTCCAGTTCTGGGCACCGCATTTCAAGAAAGATGTGGAGAAATTGGAAAGGGTCCAGAGAAGAGCAACAAGAATGATTAAAGGTCTTGAGAACATGACCTATGAAGGAAGGCTGAAAGGATTGGGTTTGTTTAGTTTGGAAAAGAGAAGACTGAGAGGGGACATGATAGCAGTTTTTAGGTATCTAAAAGGGTGTCATAAGGAGGAGGGAGAAAACTTGTTCACCTTAGCCTCTGAGGATAGAACAAGAAGCAATGGGCTTAAACTGCAGCAAGGGAGGTCTAGGTTGGACATTAGGAAAAAGTTCCTAACTGTCAGGGTGGTTAAACACTGGAATAAATTGCCTAGGGAGGTTGTGGAATCTCCATCTCTGGAGATATTTAAGAGTAGGTTAGATAAATGTCTATCAGGGATGGTCTAGACAGTATTTGGTCCTGCCATGCGGGCAGGGGACTGGACTCGATGACCTCTCGAGGTCCCTTCCAGTCCTAGAATCTATGAATCTATGAATCTATAAGGAACCTGACATCTCCTGTGCTGTGCCTGTCCTGGGAGCATGAGTATGCGAGTGTGAGTGTGATGCCCCGCCTTCTTTTGAGCTTTGCTCTCAGTATAATAAACGTGCTGCTTTCTGCCAAACTCTGGTGGGTCATTAGTCCTAAGCTTATTGGCTGGGCCAATTTTGGGTAACACTGACATAATATACTTTGCTGTCTGTAAGACGTTTGCCTTACTACTGCATGACACTTTTATTAAAAAACTAGTATGATATAAAATCAACATGGTACCCATTACATGTATTAAAAACTGGCTAACTGATAGGTCTCAAAATGTAATTGTAAATGGTGAATTGCCATCAAATGGGTGTGTTTCTGGGGTGTGTGTGTCCCTCGAGGATCAGTTGTTGG
>NW_020693759.1:0-8193 GCF_002925995.2 Terrapene triunguis
CTCCAAGCAGAGAAAGTCCTGACCCCTCCCCTGGATCTAATGAACTTACAGGGAAGGCCCCTGGCCCAGGCCAGCAGCAGGCTGGGGGGCTGGAGTGATTCACCCTATGCTCTGTATGGAGATGCCCAGCCTGGCGGAGGCAGAGTCGCTCCAGACCCCACTGGGGTTACTGGGGAGGGACCTATGACGTTGTGCAGTCTATATGGTTTTATAAAAACTTGATAATAAGTCAATATAATGTAACTGGGATAGTTTTAGAAAAATTTGACAATAAGTGAATATAATGCAACTGGGGTATGCTTCATGCAAAAGGTCTCTTGTAAGGTATCATTACAAAGCTCATAATCTACTGAGTGTGATCATCCTATTTGTATAAATGTACCACTCTTGTATCTAAAACTAGAAATATAAAACATAACTCCGAGGGCCTATTGTAATTATGTAAAGTGTGGGCCATTAATGATGGTTTGGAATCTTGATGACTCCCATTAACAAGGACCATTGTCTGCAGATGACTGTTTACCTGTGAGTCTTCCTGTATATGTGTGTGCTGGCAAGTGAGTAATGAAGTCTTGCAGTGACATGTGATCATGTCACCTGAACTGGAATCCATCTTTAACCTGGTGCTTTTCCAGTGAGGGGGGGTGGAAACCCAGAGGGACAAAGGGTTCCCGCCTTATTCAAAAGATATATAAAGGGGTGGAAGAGAACAAAGAAGGGAGAGGAGCCATTGTGAAGAATCCCCTAGCTACCACCTGAGCTGGAACAAGAGCTGTACCAGGGGAAAGAATTGTGCCCAGGCCTGGAAGGTGTCCAGTCTGAGAAAAACTTACTGAAGCATCTCTGAGGGTGAGATTATCGGTATTCAGTTTGATTAGACATAGATTTGCGCATTTTATTTTATTTTGCTTGGTGACTTACTTTGTTCTGTCTGTTACTACTTTGAACCACTTAAATCCTACTGTCTGTATTTAATAAAATCACTTTTTATTTAGTAATTTACTCAGAGTATGCATTAATACCTGGGGGAGCAAACAACTGTGCATATCTCTCTATCAGTGTTATAGAGGGCGAACAATTTATGAGTTTGCCCTGCATAAGCTTTATACAGGGTAAAACGGATTTATCTGGGTTTAGACCCCATTGGGAGTTGGGCATCTGAGTGCTAAAGACAAGCACACTTCTATGAGCTGTTTTCAGGTAAACTTGCAGCTTTGGGACAAGTGATTCAGACCCTGGGTCTGTGTTGGAGCAGACGGGAGTGTCTGGCTCAGCAAGACGGGGTGCTGGAGTCTTGAGCTGGCAGGGAAAACAGAAGCAGGGGTAGTCTTTGCACATTAGGTGGCAGCTCCCAAGGGGGATTCTGTGATCCAACCCGTCACAGGACCTTTGTGGCCGGGTGACTCTGGGGGAGAGCAGAGCAGCTTGTCTGCTGGCAAGAGCTGCAGCATTGATTTGCCACCCCTGGCCATGTGCAAGGTGCTGCTCAGACTGGGACGGAGACGCTGTTCCTGCCCTGGGAGCTACGCCCCGGCACCGGCTCCATGCAGAGGGCAGGGCGCTGGGAAGAGAAGCTTCTGGCTTGGTCTGTGGTTGAAGCTGGAGACTTTGTGAGTCGCTGCCATGGAGGGCTGGGGCCGACGCTGACTGTTCTGCCAGCCTGGATCTGTTGGCTCAGAGCATGAGGATGTCATCCCGACTGATGTCGCTGTGCTGGTGTGATAAAGTGGGACTGTTCTTATAGTTTCCTCTGAATACTGTAGGGGTGCCTCAGTTTCCCCTATGCATTTCTTAAGTCTCTAGGTGGTGGGATAAAGGCCAATGCACATAAATGGCCGACACTCTGTCTCCTGGCAACTAATGGCCGCGACCCTTTCCCCCTGCAAGGGGATGATAAAGGTGTTGGAGAACAGAGTCCAGGTGATCTCCTGGCCCTGGAAAGGAACAAAGCCAGAGGAGGAGGGGCTGGAGGGTGAGTCAGTTTGGGGCTGGCTGGGGACATGAAGTGAAGTGTAGCGGTCATTGTCTAGCATAGCTCAGTGGCTTGAGCATTGGTCTACTAAACCCAGGGTTGTGAGTTCAATCCTTAAGAGGGCCACTTAGGGATCTGGGGCAAAATCAGTACTTGGTCCTGCTAGTGAAGGCAGGGGGCTGGACTCGATGACCTTTCAAGGTCTCTTCCAGTTCTAGGAGATAGGATATCTCCATTAATTTAAAATGGACCTGGCTGAGGGGTCTTGTTCTCTGTACCTACAAGCTCTGTTTTAGACCATGTTCCTGTGGTCTAATAAACCTCTGTTTTACTGGCTGGCTAAGAGTCACGTCTGACTGCGAAGTGGGGGTGCAGGAGCCTCTGGCTTCCCCAGGACCCCACCTGGGAGGACTCGCTGTGGGAAGCGCACGGAGGGGCAGAGGATGCTGAATGCTCCAAGGTCAGACCCAGGAGGTGAAGCCGTGTGAGCTCCTTCCCCTGAAGACAGTCTGCTCCAAGGGAGAGGAGACTCCCCCAGAGTCCTGACTGGCTTTGTGGGGAGCAGCTCCAGAGCATCACCCGGGGACTCCGTGACAGCCGGCAAAGCCCCAGCGTGGATGTGGTTATCCCGGCTCAAGGGGCCGTAGCGTGTTCCCTCCAGGGCACTGGTGTAAGGTACGCTGGCAGACGCACCCTCTGGTCAGCTCAGCGGCATGTCACGAGCAGGGTTAGCTGGTGAGGATTTCCCCTCTCTCCATGGGGAAGCGGAGCTCAGAACCCAGCTAAGAAGAGAGGAGTGGGAAGGTGGGAGGTGCGGGGGGATAACTCGTGGCCTTTGGACGAAACTGGGGGCTCTGGGAACTGACTGAGGAGGCCAGATGGGGAGAGAGGCAGAGCCTGAACATGGAGTCACTATAGCGTGGCTGGGCTCCGGGCTGGCCAGATGGACGACGCTCCAACTGTCAGTTCTCTGGGCTCCCCTAAGGGCTCCCTGTGCTGTGTCCAGGTGACGGATAGACCCGACTGTTCTGGCAGCACCGGGTGAGTGTCACACAACCACAGGGTCGGTGCTACAGCCCCAGCTTTGGAACGGTCTCTAGGAGGAACCTGCCAGTGGGCCAAATCCCTCACTCTTCCTCCACCGCCTCCTGAGACTGGGCCTCTGGGCCTGCAGCCCCCCCGCTCCACCCCGTGAGCTCTGCTCAGTGAGTCCCACTGAGACTGACCCTGATGGAGACCTGTCCACTCCGCAGGGATTAATGCACCTCGCCCAGCATCTGCAGTGACCCTCACCCAGCGCTGCCGGAACAGTCGGGTCTGTCAGTCACCTGGACACAGCACAGGGAGCCCTTAGGGTAGCCCAGAGAACTGACGGTTGGAGCATCCTCCAGTCTGGTCAGCCCAGAGACCAACCAGGCTGTAGGGAACCCTTTGGGTCAAGCTCTGTCTGTCTCTGTCTGATCTTGTAGGTCAGACTCCAGGTGAGAGCCTGTGACGAAGTGGGAATGTTCTTAATGTTTCCTCTGAATACTGTGTGGGTGCCTCAGTTTCCCCTATGCATTTCTTAAGTCTCTAGGTGGTGGGATAAAGGCCAGTGTGCATAAATCACTGATGCTCTGTCTCCCTGGCAACAAATGGCCAGGGCCCTGCCCCCCTGCAAGGAAATAGCTAAAGGTGAACAAAGAGATCAGGTGACCTCCTGGCCCGGGAAAGAGACAAAGCCCAGAGGAGGAGGGGCTGGAGGGGGTTTGAGTTTGGAGCTGGCTGGGGACGAGGAGTGAGGGCAGCCAGGGGTGTCTCACTCACGGGACCCCAGAATGGATCCAGCTGAGGGATCCCGTTCTCTGTACCTACAAGCTCTGTTTTAGACCGTGTTCCTGTCATCTAATAAACCTCTGTTTTACTGGCTGGCTGAGAGTCACGTCTGACTGCGAAGTGGGGGGTGCAGGACCCTCTGGCTTCCCCAGGACCCCGCCTGGGCGGACTCGCTGTGGGAAGCGCACGGAGGGGCATATGCTGAATGCTCCCAGGAGAGACCTAGGAGGTGAAGCCGTGTGAGCTTCTTGCCTTGAAGACGGTCTGCTCCGAGGGAGAGGAGGCTCCCCAAAGTCCTGACTGGCTTTGTGGGGAGCAATTCCAGAGCATCGCTCGGGGACTCCGTGACAGAGCCCGACTTCTCCCAGCTGCCAGCTCTGATCCTCCATTTCACACCTCCCAGTCCTTTGATCTCGAGCTGGGGATGGTTCCGTTTCCCTAAGGAGAGGTGGGACAGTCCATATCCCCTGGGTCGTTGGGTGCTAGGCGCCAATGTCTTGGCAATTGGATCTGCCCGTGTCTTCTCAGATGCTCCACTGATGTGGGGATTAAGTCCCGGACAGCTGGTCCCACCCCTATGTCTGTTCACCTGCCCTGAGAGCAAACAGTCCCCTTCCACGCACCAGGTAACAATGCGGCAGATAGGGGAAACTGAGGCACACACAGGCTTCATACAAATATTACAAACTATTCCCACTGCAGACACTGGCTGGGTGCGCCACTCACTAAAGAGTGGATACATCTCTCCCGGGATCTGTCTCAGTTGGACTCGCTGGGCAGAGCTCACAGCGTGAAGCAGGGGGGATGGAGCCCCAGAGACTCAGTCTAGGAGGTGGTGAGACCACGTGGCTGACTCTGGAGGAAGAGTGAGACCCCCAGGGGGTCTGGCCCACTGACGGGCTCCTCCTAGAGACCGGTCTAAGGCTGGGGGCGTAGCACTGTTCCTGTGGGCCTGGGACCGCATGGCTTGAGACAGTTCTTCAGTCCAGACTGGGTGGGAGTCACCTCCAGGGTGGACCATTGTGCATTGCATGTCCTACAATAGGTGTCTGTTAGCATTCGAAGTCAGATGCTACTGACGAGCTGGCAGAGACTGCAGAAGGACACTAACCGGAAGAGGTAAATAGTGGGGTGGGGACCCTAGGTGAACAGCACAGGTCTGGTGCATTTGGGGGTGCAGACACCCCAGCACCCTTCACCTAGGCAGTGATCTGACAGCAGATTTTCTTCATGGTAGTTCGGTTCATGAGAAGACCTCTTCTGATGTTGTGTATGGAACCGTTTGCTCCCATCTCTCCCGCTGGTTTCTATTTGAATCGCTGTTCTCTTAAATACTTTCCCTTTTGTGTAACTGAACTCAGCGCTGTGTGTGGTACTGGGGGGGGGGGGAGCGAAGGTAAAGCTCCTTTGGGCACAGGGGATCTTGGATTTCTCGGGGGATGCAGCGATTGGGGCCGGATCACAGAGCAGAGGCGACACTGCAGGGCCTTGGGGGCTGGGTGGATCTGTGGGCAGCCGGCAAGGCAAAGGCAGGGCTGGTACAGCCCGGCGGAGAGGGCTGGAGGGCTGCCAGGCTGGGGGTGGCAGCGGGCTGGCAGCGGCAGGGATAACAAGGCGACTCTCAGCCCTGGGTGCCCTGAGAGGCGTCACAGTGTTTGCACCTGACCGAGCCGAACCCCTCAATTGTCCCTGTCTGCCTGGGGCTCTAGCCTGCGTCTGCCTTGCAGGGGGGCCTTCCTCCCAGGGACACCAGGACCCTCAGTTTTCTCCATTGCTCTCACTTCGCGTTGGCCTTTCTCCTGGCCAGGGCAGCCTCAATCCCCAGCCACGTGGCTTCCGACTGCTCGTCCCGGATTCACCAGGGCTGCATCCCTGGCTCCCCGGCACTGCAGGTACAGCTCTCCACCCTGGCTCTGCCGGCAGCTCCGGCCATGGCACCGGTGGCGGAGAGACTGGGGACTGAGACAGGGATGCTGCAGTGCAGCCTGGCTCTGCTCTGCCTCAGTTGCTGCAGCTTGCGGCTGCCTCTGGGTGGGACTGCAAGTCAGCCGGACGCACACACCCACACCCACCCGCCAGCGCCTCGCCCTGCCCAGCACAAGCCCAGCGCCCACAGCCGCTGCTATCCAGCCTCTGCTAGCGCACGGGCAATGGAACGTCTCTTGCATGAGTGAGGCGGGGCCCCCTCGTCTGCTACCCAGGAGCCTCTCTGGTGCAGGCTCCTGCCCATCCCGGCAGCGCGGGGCGAGTCCAGTGAGCCCAGCAGCCCCTGCCAGCAGGGGCCTGCCCCCAGAAAAGGCCTGGGACAGGGGGCTCAGCTACTGCCCAGCTCTGTGCTGTCCTGGGGGGAGCCCCCGGCCCAGGGCCTGTCGCTCACCCTCTGCTGAGAGGTGGGTGCGGGACTGATGCTCCATGCGGGGCTACCCCAGGCCTTGTGTGGCTGGGCTGTGAGCCCCAGTGGCTGGGTGGGGGATGTGCATGGATACGCTCAATGGAATCGATGCAGGGGTCCCCCCTCCCCGACTCACTGGCTCCCCAGAGAATGTGACGGGAACATTTTAAGGGTTTATTGGTGAGCTCTACAGAGGTGGGGGAAACAGCCCCCCCCCCCTCAGGCTGCTGCTGCCAATCACCATTGCATCTGGGTGCCTTCTCCACCAAATCTAGAGCAACAGCGCGGTCCCTAGGGGGCTTCATGGAGCCTCTGGCACTCTTCCCCTTTGGGGATAAAATCTGTGCTTGGGGCAGGGCCAGGGGTTGGGGGATGCAGAGGGGGCCGGGGGGGAGGGCTCAGATTGTGAGGGTTTCTCGTATGGGGAAAGCCTTGTCGAAGAGGAAGGTGCTGCAGAATTCCCTAGAGAGGCTCTGACTCCGGAAGCTCATGCCGCAGCCGGTGCCCTCGCCCGGGCGTGCTGGGTCCCAGCTCACGCGCTGTGCCCTGGACTGTGCGGTCTGCATTGCCCCCGAGGAGTGCAGCTGTCGGGGGCCAGAGAGCGACATTCTGTCTCTGACGGAGCGGGGGATTGATCCGGTAATTGCTCTGACGGTTAGGGCCTGGGCAGTTCCTGGGGGCCGCAGGACGGAGTGGAGCATGGGCCTGACGGGCTTATGGGAGCCCAGACCCTGGGGCGGGCGGCAGCCGCAGTCTGGGCCAGCTGGAGCCTGGGCAGCGTCCGCACAACTGGGCTAAGGCCGGGATGTGCCAGGCGCTGCTGCTGTTCGTGTCTCGATGCCGTGCCGTGCCCGGCCTTGCCCTGCGCTCCAGCCCGGGATCAGACACAGCCAGCGCTGGCATGGGCTGTGTGCGGCAGAGCACACGCTGCAGGGCATGTCCTGGGCAGCTGGGGACTTGGGGAGGCAGGAGTTTAGGGGGGTCAGGCTTCCTGGTGGGAGGCAGTCTGGGGAGGGGAGACAGTGCAGCAGGCTCCTGGGGGGTGGGGGTGTATGGGTCACCGGGGTCCTGGGAGGGGAGGAGGACTGGGAGTAGAGGGGAGCAGGTCACCAGGTGCAGGGTCCCGGGGCTGGGCCCTCGGCCGCTCTCACTGGGGATCGATGCAGGTGTAGGTCGTGTTTCCCCACAGGAAAGTGGGAGGGGCAGAGCCGAGACCCCACTGCAAGGTGAGGGCACTCTGCTCACAGATCCGGTGGCAGGGGTCAGTGCACGACCCGTCCGACAGCCCACGGCCCGACACCCTCCCACAAGCCAGGTAGGAGGCGGTGGAGCGCGTCACTGGGAAGAGCCTGGGCAGAGAGAACACAACAGGCAGCGTCAGCGACTGCTCCATCAGGACGTGTCCTGGGGCCTCCTTCATGGAGATCCCTGGGGGCAACACCCAACCCTCCACCCCACAGGGGTCTGACAGCACCGCCCTGCAACTGCCCCACTCTCCTGCCCCGTGTGCCCTGCTCCCCCAGTACTGCCTGCAAACCCATCACTCCCCTGCCCCTGTGTGCCCAGCACCCCCTGCAAACCCACCACTCCCCAGCCCCTGTGTGCCCTGCTTCCCCAGCAGCACCCTGCAAACCTGGACCTCACCCAGATTGTCCCCAGTATGGGGATGGTGTCCAGACTTACAGGAGTGTCCTGTAGGGCTCTCATTGATTGTCTCTTCAGGGACTCTAAGGAAACCACGGTCTGGCTGGGCTGGGTTGGCTGGCTGCCTTCTCACAGATCCATGGCTTTTCATAGTTGCATATGTCACTGTTTATGATGCCACTTTTTATTGCTCCACACCTCTCATAGCTGTCCCACTGATAGCTCCAATCTCTGGAAAGAAAAGGGGCATTACTGAGACGGCACGTCCCACACTGCACTGGCTGTCAGCTGTGCACCCTGGCGTTCCAGCGGGCGCACTAATGCCAGCTCCCCGTCGATTTCAAGGCCAGAGTCACTTCACCCAGTGGCA
>NW_020693760.1:0-8073 GCF_002925995.2 Terrapene triunguis
CCCCCCACCCTCCTGCACCCCAACCCCCTGCCACACCCCCACACCCTCCCACACCCCAACCCCCTGCCCTGAGCCCCCGCCGCACCCCACACCCTCCTGCACCCCAACCGCCTGCCCTGAGCCCCCTCCCACACTCTGCACCCCAACCCTACATTCATGGCCTTGCATGCTATTTCCCCACCCAGATGTGGCCCTCGGGCCAAAAAGTTTGCCCACCCCTGCCTTAACCAGTGGGTCCAAAATAGGTGCACGGCCATGGCATCCTTTACTGGACAAGAGTTGATGGCCCAGGAACTTATCAACTGTGTCCTTGTAGGTTCCTGGACTAGCTTCAACCCCAAATCAGCTGACTTGGACAGGTTCTGTAAGAACTGAGGAAAGGTAGGTTCCTCCCCATGGAATCACTAAATGACTGTTCTGGTGGAAAGTATGTGGCATCCGAAGTATTCTTCAGCTCATCCTAGTCCAACTAACAGCCCTCCTCCACCTGATTGTTCACTCTGTCCTCATTACAGCAGCTGCAATGATACATTATGCTATACCTTAACTCCAGGAATGCAGGTGCAACTTACTCCTTCAAAGTGGAGGCTGCTCTCCTGAAAAGGATAACTCCAAATCATTACAGAGTGTGTTATGATAAACATCCTGCTCAAGACAGACACAGAACTGGAACAACTAATAGGCTGTAGTAAGTCTGAGGTGCAGAGTATGAGAGGAAATTGGAACAGCACCTGCTTATAATATTGTCTTCCGACCACTAGTTCTAGCTCATCTTATGATAATCAGTTTTTTAACTCTTAAAAATACTGATAGTTGCCAGCCAAAAAAATTGGAGAAGACACTTTCCAAAGCATTATGAAAAACTATCAAAGAAGTGAACTATAAAACCACAGCAGGAGAAGGCTGCACATTTACCATGTGAAAGCATTTTAATATTTTAAAGAGGTTTACAAAAGAGGATACAGTGCTCCAGGATGATCTCTAGAACATGAGATCTGATTATTAAATGTGTTGGTGGGAAGCATGACTGCTGAGTGTCAGGTCTACTGAATATCATCATGAGACTCCATCGGGTACAACAACATGGTTAGTCGGTGTGGTTCAGCTGGATTGGCACTGGCAAGTCAGTGTGCCCAATGTGTCACTAATGCAACATGCTGATTTTTGGATAAGATTTGCACAGGCACAGATGGCAGTTTAGGTGTCCAACTAAGACTGACTTTTGATAGGAGTTGGGCAACTCACCGCCATTTGTGTTTTTCAAATTTCCCCCCTTGCTGACCCGAGTACAGTAACTGGGGAAGACAAGATTTAAAAAAAAATTAAAAAGACAATGGGTGGGATTTTCAAAGCATCCCAAGGGAGTTAGGCACTCAGATCTGACATTCAATGGAAGTTGGTTGCCTAATTCCCTTAGGCATCTTGGAAACTCCTAGCCCACAGCATTTAACTTGGAGTGATGGACCGATATTTGCCAAAAGTGACTAAATCACAATGACCAATCTGACATCATTAACATTCTGTAACAAACCTATTCCCATGAGCTTTCTTTCAGTGCAGCATTTGCTGCAACAGAAATTTCCATCCCCATCTCACCCCACAAGTCCCTCCTTTCTGGATTAATTTTTCTTTCTATTAAAAAAAAGCCAGCAGCCAGAGAGCTTGGGTTCCAAAATTGAGTTTTCCTTTAGTCAAAGTTTGTACATGTTGAAGTTTATGTAAATTCCTTTCAGCTATTTAATGGATGCAGGAAAACTAGAAAGGTCTTTATTTAACATCCTAGCCCCAGGATTGATCAGTTAGTAAAAGCAGTTCCTACAGGCTATATAAATCCAGAGGTGGCAGCCTGGGTGTGCCTCACTGGGCCACAATATACTATACTGTCCCCTATTACCCCCCCTACCTGATTGGCCTTTCTTCCTACCCAAGCTGTGGATTGTTTGCTCAGCTGCATCTGCAGGCAGCAGGGACGACTGCCAACCACATTTCAACAGCCTTTGGCTTACTGATGAACTCAGATATATATTTTAGAAAAATACTTCTAAGATTTTAAGGCAGATTTACTTACTTCTGATGCTTGTATTTTACCACACACACTATGTATGAAAACTTTGGGACTTCTGAGTTTTCAAGGATTTTAGAACTTCAGATTTGTTTAATTAGGAATCAAGTGAGGCAATGAACACTGGTGAACTTTGTGACCTTGGCTTCCAAAGTCAGTTCTTGAGTGTTGTGGGCTTATGGTTTGACAGTTAAAAGAAATACTCATTTTAATTCCTGTTCCTTGCCCATTACTTCTTTCTCCAAAGCAGGTGTTTCATTATACTGCACCACTGTATCGATTAAAGAGGACATTATCAGGTATTTTGCTCTCATTTGTACAAACTTCAAAGCATGTCTTTCTTGATCAGTTTTGTCCTTTGTGATCTGGTAAGCATTTACACTCCCAGAATGCCAAGCTTTTTAGAGGGAGTGTTCCACAGAGAGCTACTCTATGATGCTTCACCTCCTTGGCAATCTCTTGGGGAGATAACCAAATTAATGATGATGATTATATGTCAATAATAATTCCCATTTGTTCTGCAACCCACACCACTCTCCATACATTTACCATGGCACACCATCTCTCTCCTGAGATCCATAGAATTTCCCCCTGGATCTCAAGACACCCTTCAGCCTGGAGAGCCACAACCTCTTTCCCGTTGCCATCCACCACACCATATCCACTGAAGGTATCATGGCAAACTTCATGGACACAGACTCAGATTTTTCTATTCAATTTTTCCATTCTACTTTGGGTCTTGTACTGAACCGATCACCACAGTATCTCAGCACCTTATGCTCGCCCACATTTTATTTTTTAATTCCTTCACCATGGAGGGCATAATCTCGCCCAAAGTAACACCCCAATTGACCAAAGCATCAAAACTGGCGTTTCTAGGTTGAGGGCTAAGATGCTGAGGATTCAGTGGCTGATGGTTTATGCCTTTGAATCCCAGGCCCCTTTCGCTGTGGCTCATAGTAACGCTGTAGTTGCAGGTACTGGAGTGGTCAGGATCTCTGGGATGGCTAAGAACTGAATTTCCTTTTCTGTCCAGATGTGTAGATCCCTAGCAAGTGTTGTGTGGCTTTGGAGTCCTTTAAAATATGGACTGATGCATCGGTCTTGTATGCCCTCAAAAGGGAGGTCCTCAACTGCCGTCTGTACCTCCTTTAGCAGTCCTGAGAAATGTAACCATGAGGTCCGTCGCATCATCACCATCATCGATACCAAGTGGGCTGCTGTACCCATGGCATCTAGTGTGGTCTGAAGTGCCAGTCTTACTACTAACTGACGCTCGTGTATGATTGCTCGAAAGAGTTCTCATTGTGCTTCTGGTAAGTGGTTAATAAATGCATTACGTTTAGCATAGTTCATGTGTTCATACTTCGCCATTAAGGCTTGGTAATTTGCAAATCTTGAATTGCAAGGTTGCTGAGAAGTATGCCTCCTACCAAATAAATCAAGTCTTTTCCAGTCTCTCTCATAAGGAATGGATTTACTATGATGCTTTCGGCTACGGGAATTCACAGCGTCCACAACTATAGAATTAGGTGAAGAATGCAAAAAAAAAAAAAAGGGGGGGGGGGGGGAATTCTGCATCCTTGGAGGGCACAGAGTACTTTTTAATCGTCCCTTTTACACGTTGGTGCACTAGAAGCTGGTGTCTGCCAAATGATCTTAGCAGGATCTAGAAGGTTTCCGTGTTGGTATCGCTTTCACAGAGACAGTACGGTCTTTGTTCTTGCCTTTAGCAGGCGGTGCTGCCGCTTCAGAGCCTGTGCCTTCAAGTCTTCAAGCTTATAGGTGGTGTCTGTACCCGAGGACCCATGTGTCCTACGGGTACCGTGTTTCGGGCCTGTCGGTGCCTCGATGACCCATTGTGCTGGGGATCTCCTCTGGCTGGTCAGGAGCTCAGTTTGAGGGCTTGCAGCCCTCTTCTTGGAGAGTGAGAGGAGTGTCTGAAGATTTCCTGCTCAGCTCTCCCTCCTTAGAAGTTGAAGGCTCCGGGGACTATCTTCGCCATGGAGGGGATTTGGGACTGGGGTCAGATGACGGTTTCAGAGCACCTTCCATCAGGACTAGTTTCTGTTTTAACTCCCAGTTCTTTCGGGATTTGGCCTTCAATTGTTGGCACCGGACGCAGCGAGAGTGTTCGTCTGTAACTGGTATTGCCTTCCTGCAGGAGAGGCACCATTTAAATCTGGAGGAGCCAGATATGCTCCTTACTGGGGTGATCCCCAGATAGGGGGAAAAGGGGAGAAGGAATTTTTTTTTTAAACATGGGGGGGGGAAAAAAACTAAAGAAAACTCTATAAAGCTAAGAAAGTGAACTCTAAGACTCTGAGGTAAAGAGAAAAGCAGAATGCTATTCGCTCTGTTTCAGGCCAAGGGCAGCTGAGAAAGAACTGAGGCTGGTTCACCCGCGCAGGGCTAGTTAGCCTCAAAGAAGAGCACAAGGAAGAGAGAGTGCATGTGCAGGCCGAACGGACACTGCTATCGGTCAGAGGCGCAGGGATGCAGACAAGTGTATAGTAGAGCACCCCTAGGGACACTCCTTGAGGAAGAGCTACTATTTCTACAGAGTAAATAAGTAAAACTTTGCAAGAATGCCCAGTGAGAAAGGCAGTTAATAAAAACGAGGAGTTCCTGATCTCATAGCTACATTTATGGGTTAAAATTTGCTTGGATCATTTCTCTTTAAATCCCTAAGAATTGTGGCAGATGGTGCGTTACAACAAGCAATGTGGGTGGTAAAACCCTACATGTCACCTTTGCTCATTTTGCACAAATATATAACAGGATATATTCCATTTTAAGAAAAATGCCAGAATCATTTCAGTTGGTCATATACCTCAAACAACCCACTCGCAATAAAATCCAAGAATCAATAAACTGTCCCCATATAAAAGGACTATTTCACTCTATAGGCCCAATCTGCCTCCTTTTCTTCATGTTTTTTTATGACACCAAGATAAATGTTTATTTTGGATGCCTGGGGAAAAAGGTCTGTCTGCCTTTCTCCTTCCCTTGTTCAGAACAGACTGCAATGTGGAACTGCATGCAGGGATTTGCTAAATTAAAAAGTAGGAACATTCTCTTTTTTTAATCAATGAGGGAAAAACTGCCATTGACGTGGGAGTTGCGGGGAGGGATGGGAACCCAAAATAAACCACCAACCCCCAGGATTTACTTTCATTTCATTCCGCCTTTCTTAAGCAACTAGCACAAGCTAATGGCGTGCATAGCTCTGCAGATGGTTTCTCACAGAACACACAGTTCTAATATTCACTTTGTTTGGTAAATTTGAAATGCCCGACATCCTAAAAAAATTAGGAAAGAGGTGATGTAATTGTTCACCATTTGGAAAGGGTATTTCTAGAGTCAATATTTCAATGAATTATTTGATAATAGTTTTTCATTCTATTTTTATTACCACGTACAGTGCTTGTTATTTTAAAATGAATGGAAGTGAAATATGGATTAAATTACAAAACATGCACACTGTAAGTGGTTAACAGTTTCTACGTGCCCTTTTACTGAAGTAGTACGACCTGCTATCAAAGTAGAACAAAACAGTCACACTTTTATTGAGCTACATCGTTTCCCCCTTTTTTTCTACAGCACAGGAAAGAGCAGAAAACTCATTTTGGACAAGTATTGTTTTTTTTAATCCAATTGTCTCCAAAAAAACAGTTTGGATTTTTTATTATACAAAATATTGTGTGATCATAAATAGCATAGTTTCTGCATTTTAAACAGACTAACTATCTACTAGGGATCACCAAGAGAAACCTTGTCACAGTAACCATAGGAAAACAGTAAAACAAATCATTTCTCAATGAACAGGATGTTTTTCCTGCTTATATCAGGTCTGAAGTTCAGTAGGAGGCCAAGAAACAAGGACACAATGTTCTCTGCAGTGCGAATTATGAAAGTTAGTGTTACCAGCTTCTGAACTGGAACCCACAAAGAAAAAAAATTCAGTTTCAAAAAGACCAGGGATATTACTTTTTATTTATAAAACACAACTTAAGGTTCATATTTATACAGAGGAATAGGAATGCTGAAACAAACACAGGAAGAGCCACCCAGCCCAGCTCAGCTCCTGGAGATCATCTCACTCAACATCAATGAATGTCCTGTAGAAGCATCGAATCTAAATACTTAGCAAGGGTTTGTTTAAGCAAAGTCCTTGGAGGTTCTGAAACCCAAACACATCCACAAATAAATCTAATGATTAAGTTTTATACATACAGGAAGTTAAGTGGAAAATATTAAATCAGCACTGATTTGTAGATGGGGCAGCAGTTCTATACATACATTGGTTCTTTCTGAATGACATCTCTAAGGCCTGGTCTACACTAGGCTTTTATGTCGAATTTAGCGCCGTTATATCGAATTAACCCTGCACCCGTCCACACCACGAAGCCATTTAGTTCGACATAGAGCCCTCCTTAAATCGATTTCTGTAATCCTCCACAACGAGAGGAGTAGCGCTAAATTCGAAATGGCCATATCGAATTAGGCTAGGTGTGGATGGAAATCGACGGTAATAGCTCCGGGAGCTATCCCACAGTGCACCACTCTGTTGACGCTCTGGACAGCAGTCCGAGCTCGGATGCTCTGACCAGCCACACCCCGGGAAAATTTGAATTCCTTTTCCTGTCTGGGCAGTTTGAAGCGCAGTTTCTGTTTGGACACCGTGGCGAGCTCAGCAGCAGTGGCAGCAGTGGCAACGATGCAGAGCTCTCCAGCAGAGATGGCCGTGCAATCCAATAGAAAGAGGGCCCCAGCATGGACGGATCGGGAAGTCTTGGATCTCATCGCTGTGTGGGGAGATGAGTCCGTGCTTTCCGAGCTGCGCTCCAAAAGACGGAATGCAAAGATCTATGAGAAGATCTCTAAAGCCATGGCAGAGAGAGGCTACAGCCGGGATGCAACGCAGTGCCGCGTGAAAATCAAGGAGCTGAGACAAGGCTACCAGAAGACCAAAGAGGCAAACGGACGCTCCGGATCCCAGCCTCACACATCCCGTTTCTACGAGGCACTGCATTCCATCCTAGGTGCGGCCGCCACCACTACCCCACCCCTGACCGTGGACTCTGAGGATGGGATATTGTCCGCGGCCGGTTCCTCAGCGGACGGGGAAGAGGAGGAAGGAGATGAGGAGGACGAGGCAGTAGACAGCGCTTACAACGCTGATTTGCCCGACAGCCAGGAGCTCTTCATCACCCTGACAGAGATCCCCTACCAACCCTCCCCAGCCGTTACCCCAGACACAGATTCAGGGGAAGGATCAAGCAGTAAGTGTTTTAAATATCCAAACATTTATTTACAACATAACTGGCATATTTAAAATATTAACAGTAGCTAAAGTGCTTTAAAACATGTAAACATTTATTTGCAACAAAACAGGAAGATTGAAAATATTAACAGTGGGTAAAGTGCTTAAAAACATGTAAACAGGAAAGTCAAACAAAAGGGGAATCAGTGCAAAGTGTATAATGATTACTCCGTCTTTGGGCGCCTCAATATATAGTCCGAACCATTTTAAAAAAATCTCACAATGTCCGCTTCATGATTATAGTGCCCAAAACCCTGCAGTCATTTGTCCCTCCAAGGGCACCTAAGCCAAGAACTGGTCAATGTAACCGGGGATCGAGGCGACATCCTCCGGGGAGAACTCCTCATACACCTCCTGCAGGTGTTTTTCAAGCCTCATCAGCAGGTTCCTGGGCAGGGACAGCTTATTAGGCCCCCCGTGGTAGGACACGTTTCCCTGCCACAACGCCAGCAGGTACTCCGGGATCATGGCCTTGCACAGCAGTGCAGCAAATGGCCCCGGTTTCTGCAGGCTGTCCCGGAGCATCTTCTCCTTCTGGCTCTCGGAGACCTTCAGGAGGGTGATGTCAGGCATGACTCCCTGCTGTGAATTAGGTAGGGGAAAGTTAGTATTGGGACTGCTTGCCCGTCCCTTTACAGAACTGCAACCGCCGGTTTACAGCCACGCGGTTTACAGCCGCGAGGGG
>NW_020693761.1:0-13984 GCF_002925995.2 Terrapene triunguis
CCCTACATTTGAACCCTAAAGTTCAAAGTGGGGATCCAGCCTTGACATGGTGGCATAGCGGTGGAGATCGTTTTAACCCAAAAGCCAGTAAGAGATTTTTTTTTTCCTTCTAGCTGCTTGGAGAGCAGAGCTGAAGGTAGATGCATATCTTATCTCTCCTTGCCTGAAGGCAGAGGTGTTAAGTTTTTTTTTACAAGGGGCTTTGTTAAGAGAAGGGTTCAATCAGTGAGCAAACTTTGAACTGGTAAAGGCAATTTACAAGTTGAATTGTTTTTTTTTTTCTTTTTACATCCTCGGGAGTAGCTTGTTAGAAAGTCTCTGCTAACTCAGCAGCAGCCACAGCTAAGTACATCCCAGTTTCAGTCAACTGCAGAGGGGGTGACCCAGCACAGGAAAACCAGGAAAATGACTACCAAAGAAGAAAAAGCTAAAGAGGAGGCCCACAAGAGAGCTATGGAACTGAAAGAAAAAGAGATAGAGCTGAGAGACAGAGAAGAGAAAGCCAAAGAGGGGGCCCACAAGAGAGAGATGGAGCTGAGAGCCAGAGAAGAGAAAGCCAAAGAGGAGGCCCACAAGAGAGAAATGGAGCTGGAAAAAGCCAAACAGGAGGCCCATGAAAGAGAAGAAAAAGCCAAACAGGAGGCCCATAAAAGAGAGATGGAGCTGAAAGAAAAAGAGATGGAACTGGAAGCAGCAAGGACTAGGCAGGATGCATCAGACCATCCTAACAACTCCTCTCCAGGTACCACTTCCCATCCCAGGAAATTCCCCACCTACAAGGCAGGCGATGATACTGAGGCCTTCTTAGAAAATTTTGAAAGGGCCTGCCTTGGATACAGCATCCCTCCACCCCAGTACATGGTAGAGCTGAGACCGCAGCTCAGTGGACCCTTAGCAGAGGTGGCGGCTGAAATGCCTAAGGAACACATGAACAGTTATGAACTTTTTAAAAACAAGGCCAGAATCAGAATGGGGCTAACACCTGAGCATGCCCGTCGGCGGTTCAGAGCCCTAAGGTGGAAACCCGATGTGTCATTTACCCGACATGCCTACCACATTGGGAAAAATTGGGATGCCTGGATATCAGGAGCAAATGTTAAATCTACGGAAGAGTTGCCCTTCCTATTGCAAATGGAGCAGTTTTTAGAGGGTGTTCCTGAGGAAATAGAAAGGTACATCCTAGATGGGAAGCCCAAAACTGTAACCGAGGCGGGGGAGATTGGAGCCAAATGGGTGGAGGTGACAGAAAAGAAAAAAGCTAGTAGCAGTTGGAGTGAATATCAGAAGGGGCAAGCCGAAACAAAACCTTATCACCGGGGACAACCCAAGGCCCCACCCACATCCCAAGGGAAACCCCAGACGCACCCCACCCCACCAGTCTCCACCAACCAACATCGCCCCGGTGATACCTTAGCAGGGCGATGTTTTAAATGTAATGAACTGGGGCATATAAAGGCTCACTGCCCCAAGAACCCCAACCGATTACAGTTCATTACACCCCAGTCACACCAAAGATCCCCAGACCCAGATGCCTCTCTCATACCCTCGGAGCGAAGGGAAACCTTGAGAGTGGGCGGTAAGAAGGTTATCGCTTGGAGGGATACTGGGGCACAAGTGTCAACTATCCACCAATCCCTAGTGGACCCCAAACTCATCAACCCGGAGGCTACAGTGACAATTCAACCCTTCGTGTCACAGTCTGTAACCTTGCCTACAGCCCAGTTGCATGTCCAGTACAAGGGCTGGGCAGGAATGTGGACTTTTGCAGTATATGACAATTATCCCATCCCCATGCTGCTGGGGGAAGACTTGGCCAACCATGTGAAGCTAGCCAAGAGGGTGGGAATAGTCACCCGCAGCCAGGCTAAGCAAGCTTTCACCCCCATCCCTGTTCCTGAGCCGTCCACCAGGGCCCCGTCTGTGTTACCGGAGACCCAAACACAGGTGGTGGAACCGGATCCCCTGCCAACGACTGCAACAGCAGTAGTGGATCCAATCCCAGAGACCCAGCCAAAGCCAGTCCCGGAACCGGAACTGGCAACGCAACCAGCACCAGAACCATTGCCGGCACTGAGTCCAGCGCTTGCAAACCCGTCTACAACTCCAATGCCAGAGGGCACCAGCGAGCCTGAACTGGCGGAAGCAGCAGATAACCCTACCCAAGAGGCTCAGCCAGAGCCTGAGATACCACATAGTGCACCAGCGGACAGCGGTTCACAGTCAATGGAAACAGTCCCAGCACCTGCATCGCTTCCAGAGGGACCAAGCCCCAGTCCACAGTCCAAGGAGGAACTGATGTCTCCAGCATCAAGGGAACAGTTCCAGGCCGAGCAGGAAGCAGATGACAGCCTTCAGAAAGCTTGGGCGGCGGCACGGAGCACCCCACCGCCTCTCAGCTCTTCTAACCGATCCCGGTTTGTTGTAGAAAAAGGACTTTTATACAAGGAGACTCTTTCTGGTGGGCACCAGGAAGACTGGCATCCTCAAAGACAGTTGGTAGTTCCCACTAAGTATCGGGTAAAGCTCTTGAGCTTAGCCCATGATCATCCCAGTGGCCATTCTGGGGTGAACAGAACCAAAGACCGGTTGGGGAAGTCCTTCCACTGGGAGGGAATGGGCAAGGACGTTGCTAATTATGTCCGGTCTTGTGAGGTGTGCCAACGAGTGGGAAAGCCCCAAGACCAGGTTAAAGCCCCTCTCCAGCCACTACCCATAATTGAGGTCCCATTTCAGCGAGTAGCTGTGGATATTCTGGGTCCTTTCCCAAAGAAGACACCCAGAGGAAAGCAGTACGTACTGACTTTCATGGATTTTGCTACCCGATGGCCGGAAGCTGTACCCTTAAGCAACACCAAGACTAAAAGTGTGTGCCAGGCATTAGCAGACATTTTTGCCAGGGTAGGTTGGCCCTCCGACATCCTTACAGATTCGGGAACTAATTTCCTGGCAGGGAACATGAAAACCCTGTGGGAAGCTCATGGGGTGAATCACTTGGTTGCCACCCCTCATCACCATCAAACCAATGGTCTGGTGGAGAGGTTTAATGGAACTTTGGGGGCCATGATACGTAAATTCATAAATGAACACTCCAATGATTGGGACCTAGTGTTGCAGCAGTTGCTTTTTGCCTACAGGGCTGTACCACATCCCAGTTTAGGGTTTTCACCATTTGAACTTGTGTATGGCCGCGAGGTTAAGGGGCCATTACAGTTGGTGAAGCAGCAATGGGAGGGGTTTATGCCTTCTCCAGGAACTAACATTCTAGACTTTGTAAGCAACCTACAAAACACCCTCCGACACTCTTTAGCCCTTGCTAAAGAAAACCTAAAGGATGCTCAGGAAGAGCAAAAGGCCTGGTATGATAAACATTCCAGAGAACGGTCCTTCAAAGTAGGAGACCAAGTCATGGTCTTAAAGGCGCTCCAGGCCCATAAAATGGAAGCGTCGTGGGAAGGACCATTCACGGTCCAGGAGCGCCTGGGAGCTGTTAACTATCTCATAGCCTCCCCCACCTCCAACATAAAGCCTAAGGTATACCATGTTAATTCTCTTAAGCCCTTTTATTCCAGAGAATTAAACGTTTGCCAGTTTACAGCCCAGGAAACAGATGACGCGGAGTGGCCTGCAGGTGTCTACTACGAAGGAACAAGGAATGGTGGCGTGGAAGAGGTGAACCTCTCCACAACCCTGGGACGTCTGCAGCGACAGCAGATCAAGGAGCTGTGCACAAGCTTTGCACCGATTTTCTCAGCCACTCCAGGACGGACCGAACGGGCATACCACTCCATTGACACAGGTAATGCTCACCCAATTAGAACCCCACCCTACCGGGAGTCACCTCATGCCCAAGCGGCTATACAAAGGGAGATCCAGGACATGCTACAGATGGGTATAATCCGCCCCTCTACCAGTGCATGGGCATCTCCAGTGGTTCTAGTTCCCAAACCAGATGGGGAAATACGCTTTTGCGTGGACTACCGTAAGCTAAATGCTGTAACTCGTCCTGACAACTATCCAATGCCACGCACAGATGAGCTATTGGAAAAATTGGGACATGCCCAATTCATCTCTACTTTAGACTTAACCAAAGGGTACTGGCAAGTACCACTAGATGAACCCGCTAAGGAAAGGTCAGCCTTCGTCACCCAGGCAGGGGTGTACGAATTCAATGTACTCCCTTTCGGGTTGCGAAATGCACCCGCCACCTTCCAAAGACTTGTAGATGGTCTCCTAGCGGGATTGGGAGAATCTGCAGTTGCCTACCTCGATGATGTGGCCATTTTTTCTGATTCATGGGCAGAACACCTGGAGCACCTGGAAAAAGTCTTCGAGCGCATCCGACAGGCAGGACTAACTGTTAAGGCTAAAAAGTGTCAAATAGGCCAAAACAGGGTGACTTACTTGGGGCACCAGGTGGGTCAAGGAACTATAAATCCCCTACAGGCCAAAGTGGATGCTATCCAAAAGTGGCCGGTTCCAAAGTCAAAGAAACAGGTCCAATCCTTCTTAGGCTTGGCCGGATATTATAGGCGATTTGTACCACACTACAGCCAAATCGCCGCCCCGCTGACAGACCTAACCAGAAAGAAACAGCCAAATGCAGTTCAGTGGACTGATAAGTGTCAAAAGGCCTTTAACCAGCTTAAGGCAACACTCATGTCTGACCCTGTGCTAAGGGCCCCAGACTTTGACAAACCGTTCCTAGTAACCACAGATGCGTCCGAGCGAGGCGTGGGAGCAGTTTTAATGCAGGAAGGACCGGATCAAGAATTCCATCCTGTCGTGTTTCTCAGCAAGAAACTGTCTGAGAGGGAAAGCCACTGGTCAATCAGCGAAAAGGAATGCTACGCCATTGTGTACGCGCTGGAAAAGCTACGCCCATATGTTTGGGGACGGCGTTTCCAACTACAAACAGACCATGCTGCGCTACAGTGGCTTCATACCGCCAAGGGAAATAACAAAAAACTTCTTCGATGGAGTTTAGCTCTCCAAGATTTTGATTTTGAAATACAACACATTTCGGGAGCTTCTAACAAAGTGGCTGATGCACTCTCCCGGGAAAGTTTCCCAGAGTTAACTGGTTAACAATTGTTCTTGGAATGAAACATATTGTTAGTTTTTATATAATCAGTAGTATGTCTAAAGGTACATGTGTCTTATTAACTCTGTTTTCTCCTAGAACTCCAGGAAGAAATCACAGCCAGTGTGGAACCGAACGTCCAACACTATCTGTGATTTGGGGGGCGTGTCATAACTATAAAGGGAAGGGTAACAGCTCTCTGTGTACAGAGACTCCAAATCCTTTTACCTGTAAAGGGTTAAGAGGCTCGGGTAACCTGGCTGACACCTGATCCGAAGGACCAATAAGGGGGCAAGATACTTTCAAATCTTGGGGGGAGGAAAGGCTTTTGTGTGTGCTCTTTGTTTTAAGGGGGGTTCGCTCTTGGGACTGAGAGGGACCAGACATCAATCCAGGTTCTCCCCATCTTTCTAAACAAGTCTCTCCTATTTCAAACTAGTAAGTAAAAAGACAGCAAGGCGTCTTAGATTTACTTTGTTTTCTCAACTTGTAAATGTACCTTTTTACCAGAGTGTGTATCTTTGTTTGCTGTACTTTGAACCTAAGACAGAGGGGGGTCCTCTGAGCTCTTTAAGTTTGATTACCCTGTAAAGTATTCTCCATACTGATTTTACAGAGATGATTTTTACCTTTTTCTTTAATTAAAAGCCTTCTTTTTTTAAGAACCAGATTGATTTCTCCTTGTTTTAAGATCCAAGGGGGTTTGGATCTGTATTCACCAGGAGTTGGTGAAAGGAGGGTGGAAGGAAGGAGGGGGGATGGTTAACTTCTCCTTGTTTTAAGATCCAAGGGGGTTTGGATCTGTGTTCACCAGGGAATTGGTGAAAGGTTTCTCAAGGCTTCCCAGGGAGGGAACTCTTGTGATGGTGGCAGCGGACCAAAGCTAAGCTGGTAGATAAGCTTAGAAGTTTTTATGCAGGCCCCTACATTTGAACCCTAAAGTTCAAAGTGGGGATCCAGCCTTGACAGTTCCCTTTGTTGTAGTTTGTCTTGCAATACTACAGTGATCACCATTAAATCTGCCATTTGCTTTTCATACTGAGATAACCTTGTTTTAGTTCTTGCACTATTTTGCATAATCCCAATTGCAAGTACAGGTAAACTTGCAAATATTAAGGCAACTTTATCCATTTACCTTGGTCTATTTAATGATAGGTGGCAATTGAGTGTGAGAAATTCAGAGGAAGATTTATTTAATGTACATAAAGCTACAATCCCAGAATCAAGGCACTCTCAATGTGCTTACATATTGTATTTTTACCACATCCTGTGTGTTTTTTGTCTACTTAGACTGTCTCAGGGAAAGGGATTTATTTCCATAGAGCTTACTTTCAAGCCAGTTTATTTTCCTCCAAAAAAAAAAAAATCCCACCATTGCTATCACCCTTGCAGCATCAGTGGTGGGAGCTCTACTGTAGACAAGCTGCTGCCACCTGCCAACTTTTAACCCCCATGTCTTCTCTATCTGCTCTGAGCACAATTAGATAAAATGGAATCTGATCCCTCCCCATCTAGTGTCCCATCACCAGCCATAGCACTAAGGTTTGCATTCAGACACCATGCCTCTATTAAAACATCACATACAGATAAAATCAACTAGAATATAGTTGTATGGAAATTATATTGATTCATCTAGTACAGAGCCAGCGGTGCACACATTGTCAGGATGGAAACTTTAGTACAAAATTCTCTCATGAGAATGCAACAAACCCAGAATTTATAAAAAAACATTAGGGACTAAGCCAAAATTGCAATTTTTGAATACTTACAAAAAAGCATGAAAAGAGCTGAAACAATATTTTATTGAAGTGGTTACAAATGTGAATAGATTTGGTTTATTAATTGCTGTGTCTGGATTAGATACAGATTTTAACGGTCATCTAAAAAGTTGTTGCGTGCCTTACTAAAAAGGTCCCCACACACCACTGCCTGCTCCCTTTCGTGGCTTCTGACACAGACCCTCAGCTCTTGTTTCCTGGTTTCTGACTCCAGCTCAACCCACTAGGCCCGCATGTTCTGGCTGTGACATTAAATGATTTTCCTAAGATAATACTGAATTCTGAAGCAGAGCTGTGAATTGAGACCAGATTTCCTAAATCCCATTCAATGGTTTTAATTACAAATCCAAACTATTTCTGAATTATTTTTTAAACAAAACTCCTGTCTGAATTTTGGTTACATACATTATACACATGAAATAGTGCCATTTTATTTAAACCCCATTTATCTTAATTCAATAACCCTCTTCCATTTATATCAACAGGTTTCTAGTTTAAGTAGCATGTAAGTTTTACCACCACCCTCCCCCTCTTCCCAGCACCAATTTTAAATTGAAGTTGTGTTCTGATGCAGAAAAATTGTTATATAACTGTTAATTTATTTTCTTGACTTAAAACTATTTTATTCCTCCTGCTACATGGTTCCTTTCTTTTGCATTTAGTGAGTCATTTTACACAAAATTCATCACTCTTCAATGATTTCCATACAAGAAAGTGAGAAATTCTGTTGTCAGTTGCACTGGGGGTTCTGAAGCTTAATTAATATTTGTAAAGTACTTTGCACTTTAATGGAGCCTTCCATAGAAAGATCTCAAAGTATTATTTTATTAATAACGGCCTCTCCCCTGGAAACTTCTATGTCATCTCCAAAGGAGAAGGAAAAACAAAGATAATGAGGGGAAAGTCCATCCAAATATTTTACAAGGCATCAGGTAGGATCATTTTATTTTCTTGGTTTTCCCATATTGATATTCTCTAAAACTGAGTTGGTTCACACATATGGCTTGTCTGCACAGTGGGGTAATGTGCTTAGTTAGGACGATGGGTGGGAGAGTGACTTTTAAAAGACTTACATGCTGCTCATTAATGGGTTTATTTAGACCCTGCCGGTGTGCACTAATGGTTCTCTAGTGCTCTTTAAACAATACTGCATTAAAACCCATAGGGTGTAAAATGCTGAATAGCTTGTTCTGGTTTTTCTACACTATAGCAGACAGTGGGTTTTGATGTGGACAAAGCAGCAAAATGATGACAGACAAATGCATGGAATTAAGTAGCAGGTCACAACTTTTATGAAACCAGCAGGGGAGAGATGCTACCTGCTCATCACCCATACTCTCCTATACCAGGCGTTTAATTGGTTCCAGTGTGGGGGTTATAGGGCTCCTTATGATACAACCTGTAACTAGCACCAGTGTTATATGGAAAAAGAACCATGTAACCCATAACACAGGGTAGGGTCTCCTCAGCTTACCCCCTAGGACTCAGCTCTCTCCGAGTCCTTGCACTCTCCCCCACGAGAGGGTGCAGCAGGGTGGGGATCTCCACCCTTGAAAGCCACAAGGTCCAACCCTCTCTGGCAGATGAGTCAAGGCCCAACACCAAATTCCCACGTCCTTTACCTCTGAGAAGCATTCATTTGATTCTCTTAACTGCACTGGAATCCAGCTGCAAGTCGCCACATACAACTCCACCCCAGTACCTCAGTTAGGTACTAAGTGTGTTCCTACTCAATTCACTGTGGCTTGAAGGTGCTGTGAGGAGGGTGAAAACCTCCTTGGTCTACTGTCAATTAGTGCATGGAAGAAATAATTCCTTCCTAACCCCCTAGACAGGCATTCAGCTAGACCCACAGCATCTGTCAGGACAGGTTTCCATTCCAAGTTCAGGTGGGCTGCTGGAACAGAGCCAAAAGAGGCTCCAAATGATCCTTGCACTGAGTTAAATCCTTTCCCCCAGCTGGTCAGTGGGTGCCAGAGATTCTCAGGGGGAGGAGCTACCTATCGTACCTCGGTGAGTGTGTCCCGTCCCCCCCTGCTACTGCAACTGTCCACCTTTCACCACTGGCCACATCAAGTTCCCCCACCCATAGATGTGGGTGGCACTTATTCAAAGATGACACACAGAAAATGTCTCCTGCCGAACATTCAGGAAATAAAACAAAACTATAACTTATAGCTTTAAAGATATGCTAGGAATTCTTCAATTTTATATGTTGAAAGTTTAATTTTTTTAATGGGAGTTAGCACTTAGATGTTATGCCTTGAGGAAGGGACCATCTTTTCAGTGTGCGTACACAATGCCTAGCACAATGGATTACTACTCCCTGGTCGGGGCCTCTAGGCACTACTCAATACAAAAACATAAATAAGCACAAACACCATACCAGATTAGAACACAATATGGGTTTTTGGAAGAACTATTTTCAAACAGAGCATTAGGCATATTTATGAAGCTTATGAAGTTGACAAGTTAAAGCACACTTTTATCAACTGAAATTTCCATCATCTTTCATGAATCTAAGCTAGTATTAGATACAACATATATAAGTAGTATTAAATGGGCTGAAGACAAATACATTTTTCAAAGGAAAATAAAACCACTGCATTTCCAGTTACTCATAGAAATTGAAAAGAAAAGGAACTTTGTGAGGTGGAGCAATTCCTCCCCAAGAGAAAACGTGTTTTTCCACTGGTTTAATCAAAATGTCCTTTCATTTCCCTAAAGAGCCCTCTCTTGCTGCTTCAGCTGAATTTCTACTCTTCCTCTATCCTTCTACATGATGCTGTCTCAGAAGATTGTGGCCACATCTATACTTTATCATCATTGGAATCCTAGTAAAGTAGGATTCTTGGACATTTGATGCGTGTGTGCATAATTAGAAAATGATTCAGCTGTGTATTCCTCAAGTGTCTTTTAAACTCACTGAAAGTTTAGACTCCTTTTTGAATATTCTTACTCACATGAGTAGTTTTATTGATGTGAGAAGCCCCAGTTAATTAAACCAAACTAATCATATAATTGAGCATTTGCAGGATCAGGCACTTCATTATCTACTAATTTGTATTTAAATTATGTTTCTTTATTGCAAAGATATTAAAATCAGTACACTCCATTTAAGGATCCAGTCTGACCAGCACTGAAGCAAACAATAAATGTAGCAAATAGCTTTCATTTAAGTTGAATAGAACCATTCTGACAAAATGCAAGATGACAGAAGCTCATTTAAGTTGTGACAGGTGTGCTATGATATTTATTCAAAATTATTATGTGCTGATGAATATCTGTCATATAAATATAAATTTACCAAAAACATTCATTTTCCCAATTACCAGTGGGAAATCATGTATAAACACAAAAAGTATAGTATGTAACAACTAACATCTTAGTTATTTTTCCTCTGGCAACATCTGCTCAATCATATACCTGTAACCGACATATTTTAGTGGGTATTAACATCTAAGTTCAATGAAAACTGAAAGCATTCAAGATTTATGAACACGTAGTTCTCATGAGAGATAGTTTTGAAATGTTGGAGGGGAATAGATAGGTGAGGAGATTAAGAAGTGTAGAGCTGAACTGTTCATATCCCACATCACTATCTGAATAGACAGAAGTGACCAAAATGTTTTACCCTCTGACTGCTACTCGGTGGCTGATGTGAAATGGAACCTCAGCCCATCACCTTGTAATAGATATCCATATGACAAACACCATCTCTGGAACTGACACTCTAGACAAGTTTCATTCCAGAAGCCAAAAGACTGAATGGATGCAGAGAATGAATTACCTTCATAGATATGGGACCTTTCACAGAGTCTCTTGGGGATAGTAAATATGGTACAGCAAAGGCAATCTATTTCACAAGCGACTTTAGAGACATTGTGTAAATGGGTCCCTCCCTCCTTTTTTTAGTCTACCCATTAAAACATAATGGCACTGAAGTGTCACCTGTGACCATCTGGAACAGGATTGTTACAGCTTCTTTTATTCACAATTTTAATACACTTGGGAAGGGAGCAAACACAGTTAGGGATGTGCTTCAATGTCTTTCTCTTCCATGTTCCCTCAAAAATAAAAACCCCACAAACAAAAGATGGTCCTACTAGAACGAGGGATAGAACTGTACAAAGAGTAATCTCTACAATGACTGATGCAAATCCTTATCCATTCTGATGAATTCTTCTGAATATTTCTGATGCAATTTTAGCTTCAGTGTTAGACTGAGGGCTCACCTCCACACTTTTTACCCAAGAATGTGTTCGCTTGGAATGATAATTTAAACCCTAAAAATATACTGGTGCTAGAGGAAGAGGAACAATCTGAGTAACCTCCATCATCCCCTGCTAAAGGCCGTCATTCTCTCCTTCTCCACTACACAATTAAATTTTAAAAAGCTGCCCATCCTGCAAGGCTACGATCCAAGTGGGATTAAGTGAAATAGAGCTGCCTTTGCCCCAAATCATGCTTTTCTAAGCAAGCACCACCTGTTTTACTAGCAGTCTCTTATTGAGGTTTGATTCCCCCCCCCAACTACTTTAAAATACTCATACTCCAGCCCTCCCCTCCCATTCAGTGAAGGAAGGGGCTGTGAGAGGAGCACACTAATTATATCCTGATTAGTCCTGCAGTCTGCTCTGGCTCCTGCACACTTGTGGCCAGGGGAAGGAAAAAGCAGTGTAGGATGAGGTAAGTGCTGTAGGAATACTGGGTGGTGGAGGGATGTAAGTTCTTAAAGTCCCAGAACCTGGGGTCATGTGATGAGATGCTGTCAGTTTCCATTAAAACAAGAGTGTTTAGCTCATGTTTGCAGAGAAGAGCTTGAGAACGTGGACCCAGAAAGCTCAAACACACCCACAAGTACCCAAATGTATTAAAAAAAAACACTCATGATTTTCTGCTGCCTGACTTAAGATTTTTTAGCACTGTAAAAATATGTTACAACTTAAGGGGGGAATGTAGCAAAGATGTATTTATTTTTACTGGGAGAAAGTCTGCCTCTCAGAGTCTGATCCTCTGTGACCTTCCTACTGTCTTCCTCTAGTTCTGCAACTGTACAGACAATTCCTTCAGGACCCCACTAACTAGGCAAGGAGACACCTCCTTTGTATTATACCTGAATTAATATGTTCCTTTCAATATCTAGCCTTCCTGCACATCTGTTTTCCTGCAGACAACAACAACATTGGCAACAAAATTGAGCATCCCCATACTGCAGAAGTAGTTTCTGGTTTCATTGTTCAGATTTTCTTGTTGCAGTCTAAAACGAGAGCGCAGTGCACGTTGAACCAGATGACCGAAGGGGTGCTTTTAGATCAGGTGTACATGGAAGGCATTAAGTCATACAACACTTATAAAGGCAAGATTCAGGAAGTACCCGATGGCCAAAGATGACATAGAAGAACTACACCAACATGTCATTTTTCTTGCAGTGGTAGTAAGCAAGGAAGAATTTATCCTACTCATGGAACTCCTGGAGCACCTGTCAGGTGTATACAGACTCGCAGGGACCATTGCCAGCCAAAAAAGGCACTGCATCTCCTAGTGCTTCATGTTTTCTTTGAGGAAACAGAAACCAGGTGTTTCATTAGCAATAAGGAATACAAACAGAGGTGCCAGCATTAATGCAGTGGCACTACTATTTGTCTTCTAGCTTCTTCCAAGAGGCAACTACAGACTTTGGGAGCCCCAGGTCACTCCTCAAGCTAGGCCCCTCCTCACACCTGATCCTTTTTCTCCATTTTCACTCATCATATTACATCAGAGAGAGTCCCTGGTAGAATTAAAGAAAATTAGCATTCACATGTAATTGAGAATGACTGATGGCATAAACAGCTGGGAATCCAGAGCCAGGATGTGTGCAGCAGGCATTTGAATGGCACCTGTGGTGATGATCTATCCAGTTGTTTATCCAAGATTGATTCAGGATTAGCTCACTGAACCAGCATGCAGTACCAGGAGACTTTGAATGTACTAAGTGTAGATACCATTGCTAACTTGAGAACTGGACCTAGACGACTAACCTGCCTCATCTTTGTTTTCTGTGCGTGTGTTTAAGTGGTATTGTGCAAAGCCTTCCAAGCATATATTGGGTGCAGTTTATTCTTTTAGTAGTACAATAATTAGATGCACTCAGTGTTGTAGTATTTTGTTTGTTATATTCTGAAAAAAGGGACTAAAAACTAAAAGTCAAAGGCAGATTGTTAACACATCACCGAATAGATTTTGGAGCTAAGTACCATTTGGCTTCATAAAAGGGAGATGTTACAGTATATGTGGGCTGTAGGAGGGTTATATATGGAAAACAAATGTCAAATCTCTATTTTTTCCCTCAAACAAAAAAAGTCTGTAAAACTAAGAAAAAATGAGAGTAAATCTCTTAAAGATAGTTCACTTCCATTGGATAAGTTATGTGAGCATACCAGTACATTGGTGTTTATTTTTAAATGGTTAGGATTTCATAAATAAGATTAGAAAAATATACACTTTGTTACTCTATGAAAGGCAATTGTAACACTTTCAAACACTGCAGTTAACATTTCTTTTTCCAGCACTACTTATAGATATGGTAACCATATGTTTCATATTCACACATCAGGTTTTTAATCATTTGCATAGAGGTGTTAAAATACTAAACAGCTCTATCCAGCTCTGACATCTTTAATTTACAAGTTTGAAGTCCAGTCTTGCAGTTCATATGCAGGTAAATGCTCATTAACTCCAACTTTGATCTGCACTGACCAGGGGAAATTGTATAATATGAGTATATTCTTGGTTAAAAAGCTCTTTATGGAATTTTGAAAGATATTTTAGCAAATTTAATTAAAATGGCTGCAGAATCAGACCTTTGGCATCTTTATTAGATATGGACAATAAACAATAACCTATCCGGAAAGGCAAAGTGACCTAGTCAGCAGATCACTGGACTGGGCCTCTGGAGACCTGGTTCTATTTCCAGCTTTTCCACTGGCCTACTGCATGATTTTGGGCAAATCACACAGCCTCTGTACCTCAGTTTCCCACATCTGCAAAGTGGGGATGATTGTTAAGGAATTTTTTTTTTGTATGTACTCACCCTGTTTTGCGAACAGGGGCTGCTAACAGGGAGTTTCGCAAGGGAGTTTGG
>NW_020693762.1:0-1845 GCF_002925995.2 Terrapene triunguis
ACGTCGGATGGCCGGGCAAGGTTCATGACGCTCGCGTGTTCAGGAACTCTGGTCTGTTTAGACGGCTGCAGGAAGGTATTTACTTCCCGGACTACAAAATAAGTCTTGGGGATGTGGAGATGCCTACAGTGATCCTCGGGGACCCAGCCTACCCGCTAATGCCCTGGCTCATGAAGCCCTATACTGGCGCCCTGGACACAGAAAAAGAACTGTTCAACTACCGTCTGAGCAAGTGCAGAATGGTGGTGGAGTGTGCTTTTGGCCGTCTCAAAGGGAGATGGAGAAGCTTACTCACTCGCTGTGATCTCAGTGAAACCAATATCCCCATCGTTATTGCAGCTTGCTGTGTGCTCCACAATCTGTGTGAGAGCAAGGGGGAGACCTTTATGGCGGGGTGGGAGGTTGAGGCAAATAGCCTGGCTGCTGATTACGTCCAGCCAGACAGCCGGGCCATTAGAAGATCCCAGCGGCACGCCCTGTGCATCCGGGAGGCTTTGAAAGCTAGGTTCCTGAGTGAGCAGGGCAACCAGTGACTTTTCAGTTTGTGGACAGAAAAGCTGAACCTGCCCCCGTTTCTTTACCCAGTTCATTTTGACTATCCTCTCCAGTTACATACCCCCTTCACCCCCTTCCCCTTCCCAAAAAATAAAATCATTTCGATTTTGTTAATGAACAGCGTTGTCTGTATTGCTGTTTTCGCGGGAATATTTTAAACCGGGGACGCAGACTGTGGCGGGGGGCGGGTTCAGTGTTCTGATGCAAATGATGCTTCTAAACTCCCGGAATGCCAGGCTCCGCACTGGTGGACTGGTTATTTCAATGGAGAACATGAAAAACACCTCCCAGACTGACCAGGGTAACCAGTGACTGCACTGTGTATGTGTCCTGATGCTGGACCTGACACCGCCTCTGTACCCTGCTAAAGGTCACTGTCCTGCCCAATTACCAAGCCCCTTCCCCCCCTCCAGACAGACTCTCCCTCAAAAGAACCTGACTGAAACAGTAATGGACAGAAACAAACATTTTATTGCGAACCAGACATGAAACGTGGGGTGTGAAACTTGGACGGGGGCTTCTGTGAGGTGGGTAGGAAAGGACTTATGAAATTTTGGGGAATGTCAGCCTTCTAGTGCTAGAGCAGTCTGCAGGGGTTGACTGAAAGTTTTAACGGCCCTTGCCGCCCCTCCTTCTTTGGAGTTTGGGTGAGGGTGGTGTGGGACTTGGTGGCGGGTGAGGGCGGTTACAGATAGACTGCAGCGGGGCTCTGTCCTCCTGCCTCCGGTCTTGCAGAACATCCACAAGGCGCCGGAGCGTGTCCGTTTGCTCCCTCATTAGTCCAAGCAGCTTTTCAGTAGCCTGTTGGTCCTCCTGACGCCACCTCTCCTCCCGTTCCATGACTGCTCGGTGCATTTGTGACAAGTTCTCCCTCCACTGTGTCTGCTGGGCTGCCTGGGCTCGGGAGCAGCCCATTAGTTCTGAGAACATGTCTTCACGCGTCTTCTTCTTCCTCCGCCTAATCTGCGCTAGCCTCTGGGAGTGTGCTGACAGGCTGGGTTGGGAGACAGTCGCAGATGTGTCTGTGTGAATTGTGAAAAGGGAGTGAATTCCTGAGACAGATAAATGAAATTGTATACAAAGAACCTAGTCTTTCTCTGTGAACAAGACCATGCACTGCACCTCTCACATGCGCACTCAGGACAAGGTCGAATTTTCGGCCGTCGCCTTCAGTGCCTGTGGACTTGCGGAGGTCTTGGAGTGATCTGAGAAGCGTGGCTGGAGACCTGAACTTCTGGAGCGGGCAATAATGGTAAGCCGCAGACTTGTGGCTGCTTAAAACTCCAGCAG
>NW_020693763.1:0-4671 GCF_002925995.2 Terrapene triunguis
AGCTAAGGCAAGCCTACCACAAAGCCAGAGAGGCAAACGGAAGGTCCGGGGCTGAGCCGCAAAAATGCCGCTTCTACGCGGAGCTGCATGCCATTCTAGGCGGTGCAGCCACCACTACCCCAACCGTGTGCTATGAGTCCCTCAATGGAGAAACACACAGGGAAGCGGGTTCGGGGGACGAGGAAGATGAGGATGGAGATAATGTAGATAGCTCACAGCAGCAAGGAAGCGGAGAAACCAGTTTCCCCAACAGCCAGGATATGTTTATCACCCTGGACCTGGAACCAGTAACCCCCGAACTCACCCAAGACCCTGGGGGCACACAGGGGACCTCCGGTGAGTGTACCTTTGTAAATATTACACGTTTTAAAAGCAAACGTGTTTAATGATTAATGATTAATTTGCCCTGGCAATCGCGGCCAGTACAGCTACTGGAGAAGTCTGTTAACGTGTATGGGGATGGAGCGGAAATCCTCCAGGGACATCTCCAGAAAACTCTCCTGGATGTACTCCCAAAGCCTTTGCAAAAGGTTTCTGGGGAGGGCTGCCTTATCCCGTCCGCCACGGTAGGACACTTTACCACGCCAGGCCAGTAGCACGTAGTCTGGAATCATTGCATAACAAAGCATGGCAGCGTATGGTCCCGGTGTTTGCTGGCATGCAGACAACATCCATTCCTTATCGCTCTTTGTTATCCTCAGGAGAGTGATATCATTCACGGTCACCTTGTTGAAATGGGGCGATTTTATTAAGGGGACATTCAGAGGTGCCCCTTCCTGCTCTGCTGAACAGAAATATTCCCCACTGTTATCCACGCGGTGGGGGGGAGGGGTGAAGTGATCATCCCAGAGAATTGGGTGTCGGGGGGAGGGGAATTAGTTGGGTTTGTGCTGCATGTTAACCCTGAAACCGCAGCCCCTCCTTTTACATTGCAAACCCATTTTAAATGGCCAACCAAACGGGTGCTTGGTATGGGAAATGAGGGCAGTACTGTTTGAAACCATCCCCACATGTTAAGAAGGTTAAAAAAGCCCAAAGACTGTATGTCTTACCATGGCTGCCTGCAAGCTGAAATCTGTGTCCTGGCACTGCGTGAGTGATCTCTCACACCAAACCAGGAGACTCTCAATATAAGAGGAAAAATGCGACCTTGTAACGAAAGCACATGTGCTGTTTTATGTGAACAGCAAAATTTAACGTGAAAGAGTGTACCCTTTGTTCTCTAAAATGTATCTTTTTTAACCACCTCTCCCCTTCTCCTCCACCAGCTGCAAATGTGTCTCCTTCACAGAGGCTACTGAAGATTCGAAACCGAAAGCGAAGGACACATGATGAAATGTTCACAGAATTACAGACTGCCTCCCACGCTGACAGAGTCCATCAGAATGCGTGGAGGCAGTCAATGGCTGATTTTAGAAAAGCCCAATATGACCGAGACGAGAGGTGGCGGGCTGAATCGCGGGCAGAAGAGCAGAAGTGGCATGCTGAATCGCGGGCTGAAGATGAGAGGTGGCGTCAGCTTGCACACAGAAGGCAAGAGTCGATGCTCCGGCTGCTGGAGCATCAAACTGATATGCTGCAGCGTATGGCTGAGCTGCAGGAAAGCCAGCAGGAGCAGAGACCGCCGCTACAGCCCCTGTGTAACCAACAGCCATCCTCCCCAAGTCCCATTGCCTCCTCACCCAGACGCCCAAGAACACGGTGGGGGGGCCTTCGGCCACCCACTCACTCCACCCTAGATGATTTCCATAGCAATAAGTTTTAAAGGTTTAAACTGCAGTGTGTCCTTTTCCTTCACTCCTCCCCCACCCATCCCGGGCTACCTTTCCAATTATCCCCCTAGTTGTGTGATGAATTAATAAAGAATGCATGAATGTGAAGTAACAATGACTTTATTGCCTCTGCAACTGGTGCTTGAAGGGGGGAGGGTGGGGTGGTTGGTTTACAGGGAAGTAGAGTTAACCGGGTGGGGGGGGGGGGAGGTGCGGAGGGTTCATCAAGGAGAAACAAACAGAAGTTTCACTCCGTAGCCTGGCCAGTCACAAAACTGGTTTTCAAAGCTTCTCTGATGCGCACAGCGCCATGCTGTGCTGCTCTAACCGCCCTGGTGTCTGGCTGCGCGTAATCAGCGGCCAGGCAATTTGCCTCTACCTCCCACCCCGCCATAAATGTCTCCCCCTTACTCTCACAGAGATTGTGGAGCGCACAGCAAGCAGCAATAACAATGGGGATATTCTTTTCGCTAAGGTCTGAGCGAGTCAGTAAGCTGCGCCAGCGCGCTTTTAAACGCCCAAATGCACATTCCACCACCATTCGGCACTTGCTCAGCCTGTAGTTGAACAGGTCCTGACTCCTGTCCAGGCTGCCTGTGTACGGCTTCATGAGCCATGGCATTAAGGGGTAGGCTGGGTCCCCAAGGATCACGATAGGCATTTCAACATCCCCAACGGTTATTTTCTGGTCCAGGAAGAAAGTCCCTTCCTCCAGCTTTCTAAACAGAGCAGACTGCCTGAAGACGCAAGCATCATGTACCCTTCCCGGCCAGCCCACGTTGATGTCGGTGAAATGTCCCTTGTGATCCACCAGGGCTTGCAGCAGCATTGAAAAGTACCCCTTGCGGTTTATGTACTCGGTGGCTTGGTGCTCCGGTGACAAGACAGGGATATGGGTTCCGTCTATCGCCCCACCACAGTTTGGGAATCCCATTGCAGCAAAGCCATCCACTATGGTCTGCACGTTTCCCAGAGTCACTACCCTTGATATCACCAGGTCTCTCATTGCCCTGGCAACTTGGATCACAGCAGCCCCCACAGATTTGCCCACTCCAAATTGATTCCCGACTGACCGGTAGCTGTCTGGCGTTGCAAGCTTCCACAGAGCTATCGCCACTCGCTTCTCCACTGTGAGGGCTGCTCTCATCCTGGTATTCTGGCGCTTCAGGGCAGGGGAAAGCAAGTCACAAAGTTCCATGAAAGTGCCCTTACGCATGCGAAAGTTTCGCAGTCACTGGGAATCGTCCCACACCTGCAGCACGATGCAGTCCCACCAGTCTGTGCTTGTTTCCCGGGCCCAGAATCGGCGTTCCACAGCATGAACCTGCCCCATTAACACCATGATTTCCACATTGCTGGGGCCTGTGCCTTGTGAGAGGTCTAGGTCCATGTCCATTTTCTCATCACTCTCGTTGCCGCGCTGCAATCGCTTCCTCCTCCTCCTCGCCTGGTCCTGGTTTTGCTTTGGCATGTCCTGGCTCTGCATATACTCCAGGACAATGCGCGTGGTGTTCATAGTGCTCATAATTGCCGCGGTGATCTGAGCGGGCTCCATGATCCCAGTGCTAGCTATGGCGCCTGGTATGAAAAAAGGCACGAAAGTAGTATCTGACGGACTAGGGGAGGGAGGGAGGGAGGGAGGGGCGAGTGACGACATGGCATACAGGTACAGGGAATTAAAATCAAGAAAGGTGGCTGTGCATCAGGGAGAAACACAAACAACTGTCACACAGAATGGCCCCCCCCAAAGATTGAACTCAAAAGCCTGGGTTTAGCAGGAGGGAGGGGGGAAGCAAATGAATACAGAATAAATCTATTTTTTACATCTTAAGACGACGGTGCAGCATGACTGATAGCCCTCGGCATTTTCTGGGTGCTTGGCAGCAAATACTGGGCGCTTGGCAGTTAGCCTTCAGGTCTATTGCACAATCTAATCCCCACTGCAGTATGACAACGATGGATACCAGTCGTAATATACTATCTACTGCCCAAAAGGCAAGGGGTTGCTGCTGTGTAGCAATGGTGCCCCATACTTCGCATACTACGACTGATAACCATCATCATCAAGGCAAGGGGTCTAGACTCACGTCTGCCAGCCCCATGTCTGCCAGCACCCAGATCGCCCTCGGCCTCTTCTGGGTGCTTGGCAGAAAATAGCATACTACGACTGATAACCATCATTGTCTGCCCAGGTGCCCATGATCAACAGCCACTGCTGTCCGACGAGGACGGTTACCAGTCGTAATAAACCAGCTACTGCCAAAAGGCAAAAGGCAAGGGCTGGTGCAATGCAGCCCTACGGCTGCCAGCCCCACGGCTGCCGGCACCCAGATCGCCAATGAAGGCTACCAGTCATGCTGCACCGTCTACCGCCAAAAGGCAGTTAGCTGCTGCTGCTGTGTAGCAATGCAGTCCCACGTCTGCCGGCAACTAGATGACATATGGTGACGGTGAGCTGAGCTGAGCGGGCTCCATGCTTGCCGTGGTATGTTGTCTGCACAGGTAACCCAGGTAAAAAGGCGCGAATCTATTGTCTGCCGTTGCTGTGACGGAGGGGGAGGGGCCTGACGACAGGTACCCAGAACCCCCCGCGGCACTGTTTTGCATCATCTGGGCATTGGGGTCTCAACCCAGAATTCCAATGGGCGGCGGAGACTGCGGGAACTGTGGGATAGCTACCCATAGTGCAATGCGCTGGAAGTCGACGCTAGCCTCGGTACTGTGGATGCGGTCCGCCGAACTAATGCACTTAGAGCATTTTATGTGGGGACACACACAATCGGCTGTATACAACCGATTTCTATAAAACCGGCTTCTATAAATTCGACTTAATTTCGTAGTGTAGACATACCCTAATAGAAGTAGAATCTGACTCAAAATTAAGTACAAGGGTAAAATT
>NW_020693764.1:0-5458 GCF_002925995.2 Terrapene triunguis
CTCCCTTGCTTTACAAATAAGACAATGGAAAGGTTTCACAAGATCACTTCAGCCAGAGTTGGAAATAGAAACCACGTTTCAAAGGGTATGTCTACACTACGAGGGTAATTCGATTTTACTTAAATCGAATATGTGGAATCGATATTGCAAAGTCGAACGTGTGTGTCCACACTAAGGACACACTAAGGACAGTAATTCGACTTTGTGAGTCCACACTAACGGGCGAGCGTCGATATTGGAAGCGGTGCACTGTGGGCAGCTATCCCACAGTTCCCGCAGTCCCCGCTGCCCATCGGAATTCTGGGTCGAGCCGCCAATGCCTTCTGGGTAAAAAAAATTTGTCGTCATCCGTCCGTCACTAACGCCCTCCCTCCCTCCATGAAAGCGCCGGCGGGAAATCAGTTCGCGCACTTTTCTGGTCAGTGACAGCGCGGACGCCACAGCACTGCGATCATGGATCACGCTGCGACCATCGCTGCACTTGTGGCCGTTCTCAACACCTCGCAGCTTATCATACACCTTTCCCTGAGGCAGATGAAGAGTAATCAGGCGAGGAGGCTACGACACCGCCGTGATGGCCTGAAGTCGGAGAGTAGCACAGAGCTGTCAGAAACCACGAGCCCCAGCGCCCAGGACATCACGGTGGCAATGGGTCATGTGGATATCGTGGAACGGCGATTCTGGGCCCGGGAAACAAGCACGGACTGGTGGGACCGTATAGTGCTTCAGGTCTGGGATGAATCCCAGTGGCTGCGAAACTTTCGCATGCGGAAGGGGACTTTCCTCGAACTTTGTGAATTGCTGTCCCCTGCCCTGAAGCGCCAGAATACCAGGATGAGAGCAGCCCTCACAGTTGAGAAGCGAGTGGCCATAGCCCTCTGGAAGCTTGCAACGCCGGACAGCTACCGGTCAGTCGCGAACCACTTTGGTGTGGGCAAATCTACCGTGGGGGTTGTTGTCATGCAAGTAGCCAAGGCAATCGTGAAGGTACTGCTCCCAAAGGTAGTGACCCTGGGAAACGCGCAGGTCATCATAGATGGCTTTGCCGCGATGGGATTCCCAAACTGCGGTGGGGCTATCGATGGGACTCACATCCCTATCCTGGGACCGGACCACCAGGCCAGCCAGTACATCAACCGAAAGGGCTACTTTTCAATGGTGCTGCAAGCACTGGTGGACCATCGGGGACGGTTTACAAACATCTACGTCGGATGGCCGGGCAAGGTTCATGACGCTCGCGTGTTCAGGAACTCTGGTCTGTTTAGACGGCTGCAGGAAGGTATTTACTTCCCAGACCACAAAATAACTCTTGGGGATGTGGAGATGCCTACAGCCATCCTCGGGGACCCAGCCTACCCGCTAATGCCCTGGCTCATGAAGCCCTATACTGGCGCCCTGGACACAGAAAAAGAACTGTTCAACTACCGTCTCAGCAAGTGCAGAATGGTGGTGGAGTGTGCTTTTGGCCGTCTCAAAGGGAGATGGAGAAGCTTACTCACTCGCTGTGATCTCAGTGAAACCAATATCCCCATCGTTATTGCAGCTTGCTGTGTGCTCCACAATCTGTGTGAGAGCAAGGGGGAGACCTTTATGGCGGGGTGGGAGCTAGAGGCAAATAGCCTGGCTGCTGATTACGTCCAGCCAGACAGCCGGGCCATTAGAAGATCCCAGCGGGACGCCCTGTGCATCCGGGAGGCTTTGAAAGCTAGGTTCCTGAGTGAGCAGGGCAACCAGTGACTTTTCAGTTTGTGGACAGAAAAGCTGAATCTGCCCCCGTTTCTTTACCCAGTTCATTTTGACTATCCTCTCCAGTTACATACCCCCTTCACCCCCTTCCCCTTCCCAAAAAATAAAATCATTTCGATTTTGTTAATGAACACCGTTGTCTGTATTGCTGTTTTCGCGGGAATATTTTAAACCGGGGACGCAGACTGTGGCGGGGGGCGGGTTCAGTGTTCGGATGCAAATGATGCCTCTAAACTCCCGGAATGACAGGCTCCGCACTGGTGGACTGGTTATTTCAATGGAGCCTGCCAGCACTCCTGGGGGGGACTGTGTGTATGTGTCGGCTATGTGACTTTCTGGCAGGGGGGGTAGGGTTACATATCCCCTGCTGCGTGGATCTGTGAGCCAGGATAAGGACCGCTGCATAAGATCTGTAACTGCCCTCCCCCGCCACAAAGTCACAGAGCAACCCCCCCCCCCAGAACATGAAAAACACCTCCCAGACTGACCAGGGTAACCAGTGACTGCACTGTGTATGTGTCCTGATGCTGGACCTGACACCGCCTCTGTACCCTGCTAAAGGTCACTGTCCTGTCCAATTACCAAGCCCCTTCCCCCCCTCCAGACAGACTCTCCCTCAAAAGAACCTGACTGAAACAGTAATGGAGAGAAACAAACATTTTATTGCGAACCAGACATGAAACGTGGGGTGTGAAACTTGGACGGGGGCTTGTGTGAGGTGGGTAGGAAAGGGCTTATGAAATTTTGGGGAATGTCAGCCTTCTAGTGCTAGAGCAGTCTGCAGGGGTTGACTGAAAGTTTTAACGGCCCTTGCTGCCCCTCCTTCTTTGGACTTTGGGTGAGGGGGGTGTGGGACTTGGTGGCGGGTGAGGGCGGTTACAGATAGACTGCAGCGGGGCTCTGTCCTCCTGCCTCCGGTCTTGCAGAACATCCACAAGGCGCCGGAGCGTGTCCGTTTGCTCCCTCATTAGTCCAAGCAGCTTTTCAGTAGCCTGTTGGTCCTCCTGATGCCACCTCTCCTCCCGTTCCATGACTGCTCGGTGCATTTGTGACAAGTTCTCCCTCCACTGTGTCTGCTGGGCTGCCTGGGCTCGGGAGCAGTCCATTAGTTCTGAGAACATGTCTTCACGCGTCTTCTTCTTCCTCCGCCTAATCTGCGCTAGCCTCTGGGAGTGTGCTGACAGGCTGGGTTGGGAGACAGTCGCAGATGTGTCTGTGTGAATTGTAAAAAGGGAGTGAATTCCTGAGACAGATAAATGAAATTGTATACAAAGAACCTAGTCTTTCTCTGTGAACAAGACCATGCACTGAACCTCTCACATGCGCACTCAGGACAAGGTCGAATTTTCGGCCGTCGCCTTCAGTGCCTGTGGACTTGCGGAGGTCTTGGAGTGTTCAGAGAACTGTGGCTGGAGACCTGAACTTCTGGAGCGGGCAATAATGGTAAGCCGCAGACTTGTGGCTGCTTAAAACTCCAGCAGTAGCACTGGCCTCCTTTCACATTGAAAGCAATGCCAGTCTCTGCTGCCAGCAATCAGGACAGCATGAACTCTGCCCCTGTCCCACCCCCTCGCGGCTGTCCCAGGGAAAGATCCCTGTATGCTGCCCCTCTCCCTCCACCGCGTGGCTGTCAAGCAGTCCCAATACTAACATTCCCCTCCCTAATTCAAAGCAGGGCGTCATGAGCGACATCACCCTCCTGAGGATCCCGGACACCCAGAGAGAACGCATGCTGCGGGAAAGCATGCAGAAACCGGGGCCGTATGCCGCCATGCTATGTCGTGCGATGATCCCGGAGTACTTGATTGTGGCGTGGAGGGGACATGTCTGCTACCACGGAGGGCCCACTAAGATCGCCCTACCCCGGAACCTGATCAACAGGCTTGAGCTCTACCTCCACGAGACCTACGAGGAGTTCTCCTACGAGGATTTCTCGTCGATCCCCGGCCACATTGACCGGATTTTCGCGTAGGTGCACTGGGACTTTGGAGTGGAGCGTCTTGGGCCTGGGAATCATGTAGTAACGGACATTGTGAACATTTTTTAAAACACTTGGGACTAAATTGAGAAGAGCCTAAGACAGAGAAATCATGAAAACCCATTTGTTACCTTTGTAAATATTCCTGTTTTGTACCTGATTATTTTTTTACTAGTTTACAGAACTTTTATAAATGTACATTGTTAATAGTATAAATATTACCGTTCTGTTTTAAATAAATGTTTACATGTTTACAGCACTTACTGCTTGATCCTTCCCCTGATTCTGTGTCCGGGGTAAGGGATGGGGACGGTTGGTACGGGATCTCGGTAAGGGTGATGAAGAGCTCCTGGCTGTCGGGGAAATCAGCGGTGCCAGCGCTGTCGACTGCCTCGTCCTCCTCATCTCCTTCTTCATCTTCCCCGTCCGCTGTCATGTCCGACGAGGAACCGGCCGCGGACATGATCCCATCCTCGGAGTCCACGGTCAGGGGTGGGGTAGTGGTGGCGGCCGCTCCCAGGATGGAATGCAGTGCCTCGTAGAAACGGGATGTGTGGGGCTGGGATCCGGATCGTCCGTTAGCCTCTTTGGTTTTTTGGTAGCCTTGTCTCAGCTCCTTGATTTTCACGCGGCACTGCGTTGCATCCCGGCTGTAGCCTCTCTCTGCCATGGCTTTGGAGATCTTCTCGTAGATCTTAGCATTCCTTCTTTTGGAGCGCAGCTCTGAAAGCACGGACTCATCGCCCTACACTGTGATGAGATCCAAGACTTCCCGATCAGTCCATGCTGGGGCCCTCTTTCTATTAGATTGCACGGCCATCTCTGCTGGAGAGCTCTGCATAGTTGCCACTGCTGCTGAGCTCCCCTCGATGTCCAAAGAGGAACTGAGATTCAAACTGCCCAGACAGGAAAATGAAAATGAATTCAAATTTTCCCGGGGGTGTGGCTGGTCAGAGCATCCGAGCTCTGACTGCTGTCCAGAGCGTCAACAGAGTGGTGCACTGTGGGATAGCTCCCGGAGCTATTACCGTCGATTTCCATCCACACCTAGCCTAATTCGATATGGCCATGTCGAATTTAGCGCTACTCCTCTCGTTGGGGAGGATTACAGAAATCGATTTAAAGAGAGCTTTATGTCGAACTAAATGGCTTCCTGGTGTGGACGGGTGCAGGGTTAATTCGATATAACGGCGCTAAAGTCGACATAAAAGCCTAGTGTAGACCAGGCCTAATAGGTCAGACCCATAGTTATTTTTATAAAACTGGATAAGCCAACTCCACCATATGCAGCTATAAGGTCCCCCCAGGGGTATCTTGAATCCTAGATCTTCAGATGCCCAGAACAAGACTTCTATTACTTGAGCTACAGAAGACATTGTTATCCCCCATGTTGACCAGTCACTAGAAGATGACTTACACACTTTTAATTTTTATACAACAGTGAGAACACATCCTTTACAACAAGGGTTATAGTTAAAGACATTATGATCTGTCAGTTATGGCGTGATACACCACAAAATGCAGGCATTCTACACTTCAGCCACTTGTCACCTCTATTGATTGCTGGTATCAAACACAGGAAAACGTGAAAGTTGTAAGTCCACAGGGGCTGAAGGCCCTGACCCAGTGCAACTTCTGCAGTTCTGCTGTACGGCACTCACAGTTTGACAGAAGTCTGCACAGAGGTGAGCCACATATCTCAGCCCCAATAGGCTCTTAGTGCAGTTGCATGTA
>NW_020693765.1:0-2563 GCF_002925995.2 Terrapene triunguis
TTCCCAAGTTTCTCTCAGGAGGTCCATCACTCCGCGGGGCCGTCGCCCATAGAGGAGCTCAAATGGAGAGAACTTCGTGGAAGCCTGTGGAACTTCCCGAACCGCCAGTAGTAAAGGGGGAAGTAGTTGATCCCACTGACGGAGGTCCTGGGTGGGGAAGCATCGCAACATTCCCTTCAGGGTTCGATTAAAACGTTTGACTAACCCATCCGTCTGGGGATGGTAAACTGAGGCCTGCAGTTTCTTAATCCCTAGCAGGGCACATACCTGACGGAACAACTTAGAGGTGAAGTTGGTCCCTTGGTCAGTAAGTATCTCCCGAGGGAGGCCTACCCTGGCGAAGATCTTCACGAGCTCTGCCGCAATAGTGCGGGCAGTGATACTCCTTAAGGGGACAGCCTCAGGGAAGCGGGTGGCGTAGTCCATCAAGACAAGGATATATTGGTAGCCCGCCTGAGTTTTCGGGAAGGGTCCCACCAGGTCCATCGCTACTCGTTCAAATGGAATGCCCCCTGTTGGTAACGGAACCAGGGGAGCCTTCCGGACCCTGGCCGGGGCGGCGCGTTGGCAGTCCGGGCATGACCCACAGTAATCCTTCACCTCGCAGTGGACGCCGGGCCAGAAGAACTTGGCCAGGACCCTAGCCGCGGTTTTCTCCGGTCCTAAATGGCCTGCGGCCGGGATGTCATGGGCTAGCTTTAGGACCGCCCGTCGATGAATGCGGGGAACCACGAGTTGGGTCCGGACCTCTTGAGTTTGAGGGTCCCGCTCCACGTGGTAGAGACGATCCTGATCAAGTTCAAATCTAGGCCATTGGGTAGCCCGCTGGGCCTCCACGACCTTCCCCTCTACCCGTGCCAGCTGTTCATAGGCAAACCGGAGCGTAGGGTCCTCCCTTTGGTCTCGGCTAAAGTCCATAATGTCCACCGGGGGGCCCCCCGTCTCCCGGCCGTCTTGCCTGGGTGAAAGGGATGGGTCAACGCCGGGGTCGGGAGACAGCCCCCGGTGTCGCAGAGGAGGCTCCCTCGAACGCCTCTTCCGGAGATAGGGACTGGAGCACCTCGACGAAGTCTGGCCAGTCCCGGCCCAGGATGATTGGGTAGGCCAGGGATGGGGCCACAGCCACGTTCATTAACTGAGTTGCCCCGTTTACCGTGAAAGGGATCTGAACCGTGGGGTACGGTTTCACAGCTCCATGTATGCACTGTATCCGTACCTCCCCGATGGTCTGCTCGGTATCCGGGAGGAGGGACTGGCGGACGAGAGTCTGCCCACAGCCCGAATCAATTAGACCCACAACGGGTGTCCCGGCGATGCCCATGGGTACCGTCAATTTGGCCGCGGATGGCGGGCGGGCCCGGCGCTCCCCAGCGTACACCCAGCCAAAATCGCATTCCATCGCCGTACAGTCTCGTTGCAGGTGACCGTACTCGCCACACCGAAAGCAAGGTCCTACCTCTGTGTGCCCCGGCCGTGCAGGGTCACCCGGGTGGCCGCGGGGTTGGCTGGGGCCCGATGGACGGGTCAAGTGTCCGGACGGCGCGGGTTGTGGGGCCTTGGGCCATCAGGAAAAAGTAGTGCCGCCGCCGTTTGGTTGTCGGGCTCGAGTTGGCACGTCGACTTTGGGGGTGGACCCCCTTTCGGGCTTCTGAGCGCCGGGTCCAGAACTTGGGGGTCGGGCTGTCGGTCCTATTGGGGCCTCGGCCTCTAGAAAGTTCTCCATAAGCGTGACAGCTGCACTTAGAGTTTGAGGTCGGTGCCGCAACACCCACGCCCTCCCTGGAGTCGGGAGGATATGCACGAATTGCTCAAGGATGATCTGTTCTGTCACCTCAGCCACAGTTCGATGCTCGGGTTGCAGCCATCGGCACGCTGCATCCTTTAATTCCTGGGCCACGGCCCGGGGCCGGGCACCCGGGGGGTAAAGCTTGCCCCGAAACCGTCGCCGAAAGGTCTCCGGGTGATGTCGAAGGCATCCAGGATAGCCGCTTTTACGCTGGCGTAAACACGGGCCTCATCGTCTGGTAGCCCCCGGTAAGCCTTCTGGGCCGGCCCCATTAGATAGGGGGCAAGCAGGGTTGCCCATTGGTCCGGAGCCCAACCAGCTACTGCAGCAACCCGCTCGAAGGTCACCAGATAAGCCTCTGGGTCATCCTCAGGCCCCATCTTGGCCAGACGGATTGGTGGAGCAGGGGGGTTGGGGGTGATTGCCCCTCCCGGCTGGGCTCCACCGGGGCTTGGCCACAGGGTGGCAAGTTGCTGGAAACGTTGGGTCTGTTGTTCGCGGTGCTGGGCCCCCAAGGTTTGAAGCAACTGCTGCTGGTGGGTACCCAGCTGCTGTATGAGTTGCTGCTGCTGAGTCTCAGCCAGCGCCTTGATAAGCCTCTCCACCTCCATATTACGTTTAGGGGCTGTCTCCGCCTCCTTGCTCTAATCCCTTCCGGCAGGGATAGGGGGCGCTGCCCACATTCTCCACCACTTGTGATCGGTGTCGGTCCACCTACCCGCTAGGGGGCGGTGGGGAGCTACGTCGTCACTGGCTGGCCTGGGTCACGCCTCCGCC
>NW_020693766.1:0-1329 GCF_002925995.2 Terrapene triunguis
TGTATCCCCCAGCTTTTCAGTCCAGTGCAGCCTCCACTAACTCTGAAATGAAGCATTTCAATCCAGGCTCCTAATTTGCAGTTAAATAAAAAGTCACACACACAGTTATTATCCTTGCAACACAAGATGACATTTAGGGATATGCTTTCAAAAACTATACAGCAGAATGGCCCACATAACACATGCAGGTCCTTGTGCCGAGACAGTGACTCTGGTCTCGCGGACCATTTGCAGTCTCCCGAGGCTCCATTTGCTAGTGGAAGTCTGGCATGCTAGGAAACTGAAAACTGCATCTTTATGTCTAAATGCAGTTTAGTCACATGCTTTTGCAAATGCATTCATACATGTCAAGAGATGCTGAGTTTGCAGCAGTATTCTGCGTGGGCAGTGCTATAAGAAGGTGCAGCAAACGATGCTATCTCCCTTCAGCTTTCAAAGGGTACAACGGGTATATAGGGATAACAGGTTTCTGAGCTCCTGAGATCCTTAATTTGTATTTAGGAAAAATTCCTAGTGAAGTCAGTGATGGTGAGCCTGAGAATGCCTTCTATCCACCTCCACTCCCTGGCTCCGGCCACCCTCCACATCTGCTGCTCTCCACTCCCCACCCTCGACCCCAGCTCCTCCCCTTTTCCATCTCTACTCTGTGCGCCCTCCCCACCACACCTTGGCTCCTGGTCCTTTCCTCCTACACTCCTAACCAGCCCCCCACCCCAAGAATCCTGCTATCCCCCCCTCCACTGCTCCTACTCAACCACTCCACCCTGTGGCTCCTGCCTCCCTCCCTGTCTGCTCCTATGGATCCCCAGGCCCTGGCTCCTATCCACACCCCCCACCCATGCCTTCCTCCCCCTCTGCACCTGTTTATCCAGGTGTAATAACTGGGGCCCACAAATCTACCGTAACTGAGAAAATTCAGCCCAAACAGTTAAAATATAGCAAAGTTCTGAGCAACTGAAAACAAGGTTTAAAATGAAACGTGTCGGCCAATCTTAATTGCACAGACTCTTCTGCCAGGTGTGCACCTGCTATCACACTACACCCCTGCCTGCTCCCAGGTGCTGTGCCTGGGTTTGTGATTTAGGCCTTGTCTACACTGGCGTAGTCATGTAGCTACATGCTGCAGTGAAAAGCAAGTCATGTCCACACTCTGGTGCGTAGCTACAAGTGGCAGTGAAAGGCTCTGGCGGGGGCGGGGGGAAGCAGCGCGGAAAGGTTCTGGGAACAGGGAGCTGCTGGAGCCTTTCCATGCCGCCTCCTCCTCTCCCACAACCCTTCCCTGCTGCCTCCCCTCCCCCACAGCTCTCCCTTGCCCCCTCCCCCTCCCCC
>NW_020693766.1:1339-5683 GCF_002925995.2 Terrapene triunguis
CCTCCCCTCCCCCACAGCTCTCCCTTGCCCCCTCCCCCTCCCCCGCAGCTCTCCCTGCCGCCTCCCCCTCCCCCGCAACTCTTCCCTGCCCCCTCCCCTCCCCCGGAGCTCTTCCCTGCCGCCTCCCCTCCCCCACAGCTCTTCCCTGATGCCATGGCCTTTCCCTGCCGCCTCCTCACTGCCAAAAGTTTTTCCTGCTGCTGGAGCCTTTCCCTGTGGTGGGAAAAGACTCCACCAGTGGGACACTACACTGCTTACAATAGCCGTCTAGGCGGGAGGCAGCGCTTGGAAAAGTAGAGAGCTGGGTAGGGAAGATACCTTAAGGTTCTGGTGTGTTTTTACTCTACTCACCCAAGCAGTGCCTCCCCATCCACACTGCTCCTTCCACCCCTGCTTGGGGTGGCAAAAAGCCTAGAGCTGGCCCTGCTGCACGGTACCAGTTTACACAAACCAGGCTGGTTAATGTTTCCATAAAGAATAACTTCAGGAATAAACGGTGCTAGACAGTGCTTAGCTGCTGTGCTTAATTGTGAAATGGGCTGATCTACACTAGGGCAGCTTTTCAAAATGTTCCCCCCTTTTGCTAACTCCATTTCATTTCGACTGGTATTAGCAAGGTTGGGAGACCTAGTGTAAACAAGGCCCTAGCTGGTGCTGCTGGTGTTGTAAGCACTGTATTGCTCAGACCCAAATCTGTGTAAGCGATGACGGGAAATGTTTACAAAATTGCCCTTGCATAGTGGGGCCCCTAGTGTATATGCATCCCCTGGTGGAAGCTCATTAGCAGTGGGGCTGTTGAGAGATCCTTCTTTTGGTCTTGTAGCTGGTGGGTATGTTTGCAGAAGCGCTGAGACCTTCAAAGTAAAACACACTTCAAAGAAGACACAAGAAAGCCAAGCAATGTCCTTTGGGAGGACTACAAAAGGATGTTGAGGGGGCTGTCTGCCTGATGCTGCTTTTAGACCTGTATTAAGGAAATTCAGTGTAGCGCAAAAATAGACTGGAAGGAAAAACATTCATTTTTCATGAGGGTAAAGTCACCAGTTGCTTCTGTTGACAAAACTATTCCACCTTTTCTAACTAATTATCCTGCTGAGTCTCTTCCCTGGCTATTCACCTGTTTACAAACAATGTCCCTAGTTTATGGCCCATATTTACCTCCATCTCACCACAACCTTGCGGAATCACTGTACTGATACCAATGCAGGTATGATGATATTACCTCTGTGTATGGCATCAGTGAGACCATTACTAGGTACTGTGCCCAGTTCTGGTGGCCACACTCAGGGCCAGCCTTAGGGAAAATGGCACCATGGACAAATTCATATTTTGGCATCCCTGGCCCACGCTGCCTCCCCCCCCACATCGCCTCTGGGCCCTGTTGCCTCCCCCCAGTGCTTAATTCGCAATGAAAGAGGTGCCCAAGCCCCAGCAAAATTAAGCACTGGCGGGGTGACTGCTGACCGGGCACCTGTGCTGAAGGCTGCATTGCTGCTGGCAGCAGTGCTGCCTTCAAAGGGTGGCATGGTATGGTATTGATGCCCTTACTTCTGCACTGCTGCTGGCAGTGGCGCTGCCTTCAGAGCTGTGTGGCCGGAGAGTGGAAGCTGCTGGCTGGGAGCCCAGATGTGCCAGGGCTATGAACTGTCAAGCCCCAGCATAAATTAAGCACTGCCTCTCTCCCCTCCCCCCACCATTGTCCCGAGCTCCCTTCACAGCCTCACACAAGGCCTGCCCTGCTCCTTGACTCTTGACCACGACGCCCACCCCTAAGGCCAGCCCTAGAGAGGTGACTTGATCACAGTCTACAAGTATCTACACTGGGAAGAGATTTCTGACAGTAGATGGCTCATTACTCTAGTACAGGGGTGGGCAAACTTTTTGGCCCAAGGGCCACATCTGGGTATGGAAATTGTACAGTGGGCCATGAATGCTCACGAAATTGGGGGCACTGGGGTGGGGCCAGAAATGAGGCATTCAGGGTGTGGGAGTGGGCTCCGGACTGGGGCGGGGGGTTGGGGGACAAGGAGGATAAGGGCTCCAGCTGGGGGTGTGGGCTCTGGGGTGGGGCTGGGGATGAGGGATTGGGGGTGCAAGAGGGTACTCTGGGCTGGGACTGAGGGGCTCAGAGGGCAGGAGGGGGATTAGGGCTAGGGCAGGGGTGCAGGCTCTGGGCGGTGCTTACCTCAAGCAGCGTCATATCCCCCCCGGCTCCTATGTGGAGGTGTGGCCAGGCTGCTCTGCACGCTGGCCTGTCCATGGGCGCCGCCCCTGCAGCTCCCATTGGCCACAGTTCCTGGCCAATGGGAGCTGCGGGGGCGGCACTTGGGGTGGGAGCAGCGTGCAGAGGGGGGACATGCTGCTGCTTCTGGGAGCTGCACAGAGAGGGGCAAGCCCTGGACCCCGCTCCCTGGCGGGAGCTTGAGGGCTGGATTAAAACATTTAAAGGGCCGGATGTGGCCCCTGAGCTGTAGTTTGCTCACCCCTGCTCTGATAGAAAAAGGCACAATGCGACCCAATGGCTGGAGGCTGAAGCTAGACAAATTCAGAATAGAAATAAGGCCCTGATTTTTAAGTGAGGGCAATTAACCACTGGAACAACTTACCAAGAAATGTGGTGGAGTCTCCATCACTTGAAATCTTTAAATCAGAATTGAATATCTTTCTAATAGATCTGCTCTAGCTCAAACAGAAGTTATGGGTTTGGTGCAGGATTTACTGGGTGAGATATTATGGGCTGTGCATGTGTGTGTCGGGGGGGCAGGGGGAGTTCATAGAATCATAGAAGATTAGGGTTGGAAGAGACCTCAGGAGGTATCTAGTCCAACCCCCTGCTCAAAGCAGGACCAACCTCAATGAAATCCTCCCAGCCAGGGCTTTGTCAAGCCAGGCCTTAAAAACCTCTAAGGATGGAGATTCCACCACCTCCCAAGGGAACCCATTCCAGTGCTTCACCACCCTCCTAGTGAAACAGTGTTTCCTAATATCCAACCTAGACCTCCCCCACTGCAACTTGAGACTCCTTCTTCTGTCATCTGCCACCACTGAGAACAGCCTAGCTCCATCTTCTTTGGAACCCCTCTTCAGGTAGTTGAAGGCTGCTATCAAATTCCCCCTCACTTTTCTCTTCTGCAGACTAAACAAGCCCAGTTCCCTCAGCCTCTCCTCATAAGTCATGTGCCCCAGTCCCCTAATCATTTTTGTTTCCCTCTGATGGATTCGCTCCAATTTGTCCACATCCTTTCTGTAGTGAGGGGACCAAAACTGGATGCAATACTACAGATGTGGCCTCACCAGTGCCAAATAGAGGGGAATAATTACTTCCCTTGATCAGCTGGCAATGCTCCTACTAATGCAGGCCAATATGCCATTAGCCTTCTTGGCAACAAGAGCACACTATTGAGTCATATCCAGCTTCTCGTCCACAGTAATCCCCAGGTTCTTTTCTGCAGAACTGCTGCTTAGCCAGTCGGTCCCCAGCCTGTAGCAGTGCGTGGGATTCTTCCTTCCTAAGTGCAGGACTCTGCACTTGTCCTTGTTGAACCTCATCAGATTTCTTTTGGCCCAATCCAATTTGTCTAGGTCACTCTGGACCCTATTCCTACACTCCAGCGTATCTACCTCTCCCCCGAGCTTAGTGTCATATGCGAACTTGCTGAGGGTGCAATCCATCCCATCATCCAGATCTTTAATGAAGATGTTGAAAAAAACCGGCCCCAGGACCAATCACTGGGGCACTCCGCATGATACCGGCTGCTAACTAGACATCGAGCTGTTGATCACTACCCATTGAGCCTGATGATCTACCCAGCTTTCTATCCACCTTATAGTCCATTAATCCAATCCATACTTTTTTAACTTGCTGGCAAGAATACGGTGGGAGACCGTATCAAAAGCTTTGCTAAAGTCAAGATATATCACATCCACTGCTTTCCCCATATCCACAGAGCCAGTTATCTCATCACAGAAGGCAATCAGGTTGGTCAGGCATGACTTGCCCTTGGTGAATCCATGTTCACAGAATCATAGAATCATAGAATATCAGGGTTGGAAGGGACCTCAGGAGGTCATCTAGTCCAACCCCCTGCTCAAAGCAGGACCTAATCCCAACTAAATCATCCCAGCCAGGGCTTTGTCAAGCCTGACCTTAAAAACCTCTAAGGAAGGAGATTCCACCACCTCCCTAGGTAACCCATTCCAGTGCTTCACCACCCTCCTAGTGAAAAAGTTTTTCCTAATATCCAACCTAAACCTCCCCCACTGCAACTTGAGACCATTACTCCTTGTTCTGTCATCTGGTACCACTGAGAACAGTCTAGATCCATCCTCTTTGGAACCCCCTTT
>NW_020693767.1:0-1004 GCF_002925995.2 Terrapene triunguis
GGGGACTAACTGGCTAGGGGGCAGTACTGCTCAAAAGGATCTGGAGGTTATAGTGGATCACAAATTGAATCTGAGCCAGTCGTGTGACTCAGTTGTGACGAAGGCTAGTTCAGTACTGGAATCGGTTACCAAGGGAGGTTGTGGAATCGCCATCATTGGAGGTTTTTAAGGACAGGTTGGACAAACACCTCAGTACTGGGGGCTGGACTAGGTGACCCCTCATGGTTTATTCCAGCCCTACAGTTCTCCGATTCTATTCTGAGGAAATGTTTGGTCATTTTATCACAGCACTGACGCGGCCCATCCCACCAGCATTAAACAACCAAGACATTTTGAAATCCTCCCAGTAACAAAGTCTGGGAACCAAATATGAGACAAGAGCAAAGCAAAAGGAGTGACTCTGGGGGAATTCCCCTGACATTGTCCCCAGGGCAGCACACTCCCACAGCCGGGGGCACAGGGAGAGTCAGGAATTGGCTTTTCCTCTCCCTGCACTTCACCTTCTTCACTGGAAAGTGAATCTGCCCAGGGATGCTGCAGTAAGTGTGTGTGGGCAGGTTAGAGATCTGGGAATCTCTCCCCCCAATTATTCCTGCCACTGCCCCATCAATCTCTCTCTCCCTTTTCTCCTTGTGTTTCCCATCTCCTGTCCCACCCCCTCTGGCGGACAGACATATTCCCGGATGTTCGCTCTCCTATGGCTGGATCGGCTCCTCCAATTGCTAAGGGAAGGAGAGCTGTGGGGTGAGGAGGGGCTATTTGTGCAGAGTCACTTTCATGCCCATCCCCAGCACGTTCCCTGAGGAATCACCTGGAGAATCTGGCTCAGATGTTGGTGTGGGCAGAGCCTAGGGCTGGCCCATGGAGCTAATTACAGCTGGACAAAGTCCTCACCTTGCCTGGGCACAGAGGAAGCTTCACTCCAAGTCACTCCCAAGCCAGACCCCACCAGGGGAGCAGCAGCTGCTCAGTCTGGGCTCCCAGATCACAACGCAGGCAGCAGC
>NW_020693768.1:0-2290 GCF_002925995.2 Terrapene triunguis
TCCTGGGTGTAGATCTGGGAACTGGACTGGGTCCTAGGCTAATGCCTTTCCCCAGGGGCACCTTCACTTTCTGCCCTTTATTCTCCCCTCCAGCTAGGAGGTCTCTGAGTGTGAAATGAACAGGGAGGGTGATGGGGTCCTGGCACATAGCCTGGGTGGGAGCTCCCCTTGGCCTGGACCCCAGGGTCTGAGATGTCTTTGTCATCCTGCTGTCCTTCTTTTATTCCTAGAAAGGGAGTCATACACTGAGTGGTCTCTAGCGCTCCAGGTGGGCAGTGCCTGGGAGCACCTGTAAGTGATCCAGGTTCCTGCCTGCATGCATCACCCTGCCCTGCCCTCCAGTTCCTCGCTATTGACTCAGGTTTGACTCTTGGCTCCGGTCTCTGGCTATGACTTTGCCGTGACCCTTCTTGGCTCCAGATGTTGGTTACCAACCCTGGCTCAGTATTCTCCTTACCCTTCTCTAGCCTTGCTCCAGGCCGTCCACCCACCCGCTCCAGCATTGCCTCCTCCTGATATTCCCCAACCCCTCGGATTTTGACTACCCGGCTTTGACCTTCAGCCTGTATCTGGACTCTAGCTTGACATGGACTTGGCTGATCTTTGGTCTCTGACCACCCGGCTTCGACCTCTGGCCTGGACTTGGACTCTGGCTCTGGTTCTGCTTTGTCGATGGACTCTGATCTCCGTTTTGATCCTGGTGTGTCCCTGGACCTTGATTCTAGCACCACTCTTACCCTAGGTGCCATCCTGCACCTCACTGCGACCTACACTCCAACCACTGGACCTAATTATCAGATGCAGCATGTGACATCAGGTGGTGCAACTTTTTGCAGAAAAGCAGGCTCTCCGCAAATGGCCCGTATGCAACAGGGGACCCATCACACCAGGTGTGAACCATGGCCTGACTACATGAGCCTGGCCCGGTTCTGCCCCTACTGGAGTTGTGCAATGGAAATGACTGAAATTGTAGGGGTTCCTTTAACCAACCTCCGTCCCTGGACCTACTCCACCATTCTTGACTTGGACACCCGGCATTCCTGATAAAAAACAGGATTACATGGATACCTTTGAAAGAAATGTGGACTCGTTGCCTCTGCACCGGGACTAAGACTGCCCTATTCACCTACAACCTTGGTTGAAAGTTGCCTTCGCCTGTATTTTCGCATTGTTGGAACCAGAATTAGTGGCTCTCCCTGCGTACAGTCATGAAAACCGGTCCTAAGAGTTTATGAGCAAATAAGTGTTTCCCACGGGTGACCAGGCCCTTTTTGGGAAGAAGAAATGTGGGACTACGCCGCTCTTTAGACTATCGCCTCCTGAAAAAAGTGATAGTTTGGAACCCTTACCCCTGCTGTGAATCCCCTGACCTTGCAACACTTCATCAGTGATGTATTTGGAGACATTGTGGATCCATACAGTGGCATCTATTCGGGTGACATACTTCTCTTTGTGGAGAACTGTCAGCAGCACGTGCACCACATCCGAACCCGGAGAGATTTTGGCAGCATGGTCTCAACACAGAATTGGAAAAGTGGAACCTCCAGCCAACTCTCCACAGAGTTTTGGGGGTACATCCTCTCCCCAGGAGGTGTTATGATTGATGCAAATAAGGTGGAAGCCATTCATAAATGGGACAAAGTTTGAAGTCCTCAAGAAGAGCAGCGCTTCCTAGACTTCACCAGCTTTACTGCTGCGTCGGCCCAGGGTTCTCAGAGCCAGTAACCCCCATGAGATCTCTCCTCCACAAAATGGCCACATTCGTTTGGTCATCCAAGTTCGAACAAGCCCGCAAACAGCTCAGAATTGTCTTCACCGCTGCATCTATTCTGACGCACAGCATTCATCATGGAAGTAGACGCATCTACTATGACTATCAGGGCCTGCTTTGTTTGGTGGTGCCAGATGTGCACTGAAATTCAGACTTAGCTTGACTCACGTGACTTCTGCGCTTTCACCAAGGCACCACGCACCAAATTTCTTGGCATCTCAGGCCTCGGGAGACCCTGCCCCATCCATGGCAGCCATTGCCAAGAATTTCACTCATTCAAATGGCCACATGATGGAACTGACTCTCATAGATCACCTGACCAATATGGTGCACTTCATCCCTCTGCGCACGAGTACCTTCAGCTGAGAGGACAGATCAGCTCCGAATTTGCAAAGGCCAATGACACCTTTATTTTGCTAACTATAGATTTCCCACTGATTTCATGCCACACTACGAATAGTCACTCCGCACTTCCCAGCTATCGACCTGGGTCAACGAATCCACCACATTCAAGAAGAA
>NW_020693769.1:0-5359 GCF_002925995.2 Terrapene triunguis
TTTAAATTCACACCCTAGCTTAATCCACATGAGTTTTCGAGTGTAAACAAGCCCTAAGAAAAATCTGTTGAACCTGCATATTTTCCTCAGACTGTTACCACAGAGACTATTAATGATACCAGCCTAGGGCTAAGTTCTAGCTCTTCTGCTCTGCTCCTTATAATGTGAAACCAAAGCTCATAGTACCACAGCAATGTAAGTATCAAGAGTACACATATATCTCTGACCTATTAAGATTATACTCATACATAGATTATATGCTTATTTTATAAAAACATACCTCTGAAAAATGTAATGCTTCTTTGAGGGAGCTCCAGGTGCCTTCCTGCCCCATGATGAGTGTTTGTGCAACAAAGTTAAAAACTAGTTAATCTTATAAGACACTGCAAATATTTGGCATCTGGCAAATTTAGAGGACTTCTTCCCTTTGCCCTCCTACCACACAGAGATGGAGAATTTCTCAGTGAAATAAAACTGGAAATAAGAAGCAAATTCTTAACATTGAGGGTAATTAACCTTTGGAACATATTGCCAAGGAATCTTAAACCACAGCTGGATCACTTTGAAAGGATATGTACTAATTAAATCAAAAGTTATTGGCTTAGTGCAGAAATTATTGGATTCTGTGTCCTGCATTTTGCAAGAGTTCAGAGTAGATGAGCATAATGGTCCCTTCCAGCCTTTAAAATCCTGAGATAATATAAATCAGTGTGGCTAATTTACCCCAACTGATGATCTGGCCTTCCAAACCTGTGTGAATTCCTTCTGATTATAATATATGCTGGTCATGTACTATATTGTGCTTTATGGTAGTTATGAAAAGTTGGACGCTTTTTTTTTTCTGTGCACTGCGCCTTCAAATTTCCAAGAACTCTGCCCATGTGCAGAGACAGCAGCCATTTTGTTCTGAGTCACTGCTGCATTGCCTTGTGAAGTCAGAAGATGGAGAAACACTCTGGTCTCCTGGGAGTAAGGCTTCATTAGAACAGGGTTACGAAAGCTAGCGGCGAGCCAGGAGCGCCTAGCTGAATGTCTGGTGAAGCTGCTGCTGGGCTGCTTCCAACCGGTTCTTCCTAGCATGTGCTCTGCTTTTAAAGGCACAGTACATACTCCTAACAGCTCCTCATAAAGAGACTAGCGCTGCATGAAAAAATTTGACTATTTTTTGCCAAAAAATGCAGTTTCAGGTTAGCTGAAACTATTCACAATTTCAACTCTAATTCTGCAAATAGTTTGAGACATTTTGGGGGTGAGGGGGTGACAAGCTTTGCAAGGGGATTTAGACACCATTCACAAAACCAGAGGGGGAGGGGTATCATCACAGGTCCCCATAACCTTTATCCAAGGGTTAGGGTACTCATCTGGGAGTGGTGAGACTTGGCTTTGAATCTCAGCTCTGGAACTCAGGCCTCCCTACTCCTAGGTGAGCATCCAAACCAGCAGGCTATGGGATATCTGACAGGGGTCTCTCTCAATCTCTCCTGTTGTAGCCGTTTCACTTTGTGTAAATACTTAAATATGTATTGGAGCAGAGGCTTGAACTCAGGTCTCCCAACAGAATGCCCTAACCACCAGAATCATTCTCTCTCTGGCCTAATGACTTCACAATTATAAACTGCTGTGGAAGCCAATAGACTGTCTACAGCACAATAGTTTAAACTGGAGATGGGAAAAATAAAAATCAAATAAAACAGTGCTTGACAAAGAATGATGACTATAGTGATAAACAAGGACTGCACTGACTATTCGACTATAGAGAAACATCAACATTAGATTAAATGTGGTTGTTTGAATTTAACAAATCTGCTGTCAGGTGTAAAAGACACAGGACACTAGCTAGCAAAGAATGTTGTCAGTGGCTTCAAAATGGTGACTCTGAAGTTAATGTCAACAATGGAGTAAATAGGACCATTAGAATATGACCAGTCTGATTCCATACAATAGCGTAGGTTGCCCCCTAACAAATGTAACCATATTGTTAATGTGACTATTCCACATTAGTGCAGCTCAAATCTGTTATGAAATAAAAATGAATTTTCTCAAATTCCAAAACGGAAAATAAAAAAGCAGTATATGTTTGAGTTATGGATGTAGAGAAAGCAACATCAGAAGTTTCGTGTGGAATCCCCTTGTGCAGTCTTAGGCCTGGTCTACACTAGGCTTTTATGTCGAATTTGGCGCCGTTACATCGAATTAACCCTGCACCCGTCCACACCACGAAGCTATTTAGTTCGACATAGATTTCTCTTAAATTCGACTTCTGTACTCCTCCCCAACGAGAGGAGTAGCGCTAAATTCGAAATGGCCATATCGAATTAGGCTAGGTGTGGATGGAAATCGACGCTAATAGCTCCGGGAGCTATCCCACAGTGCACCACTCTGTTGACGCTCTGGACAGCGGTCCGAGCTTGGATGCTCTGACCAGCCACACAGGAAAAGCCTCGGGAAAATTTGAATTCCCTTTCCTGTCTGGGCAGTTTGAATCTCATTTCCTGTTTGGACATCGTGGCGAGCTCAGCAGCACTGGCAACGATGCAGAGCTCTCCAGCAGAGATGGCCATGCAATCGCAGACTAGAAAGAGGGCCCCAGCATGGACTGAGTGGACCACAAGCTAAATATGAGTCAACAGTGTGATGCTGTTGCAAAAAAAGCAAACATGATTCTGGGATGTATTAACAGGTGTGTTGTGAGCAAGACACGAGAAGTCATTCTTCCGCTCTACTCTGCTCTGGTTAGGCCTCAGCTGGAGTATTGTGTCCAGTTCTGGGCACCGCATTTCAAGAAAGATGTGGAGAAATTAGAAAGGGTCCAGAGAAGAGCAACAAGAATGATTAAAGGTCTTGAGAACATGACCTATGAAGCAAGGCTGAAAGAATTGGGTTTGTTTAGTTTGGAAAAGAGAAGACTGAGAGGGGACATGATAGCAGTTTTCAGGTATCTAAAAGGGTGTCATAAGGAGGAGGGAGAAAACTTGTTCACCTTAGCCTCTGAGGATAGAACAAGAAGCAATGGGCTTAAACTGCAGCAAGGGAGGTCTAGGTTGGACATTAGGAAAAAGTTCCTAACTGTCAGGGTGGTTAAACACTGGAATAAATTGCCTAGGGAGGTTGTGGAATCTCCATCTCTGGAGATATTTAAGAGTAGGTTAGATAAATGTCTATCAGGGATGGTCTAGACAGTATTTGGTCCTGCCATGCGGGCAGGGGACTGGACTCGATGACCTCTCGAGGTCCCTTCCAGTCCTAGAATCTATGAATCTATGAATCTATGATCGTGAAGTCTTGGATCTCATCGCTGTGTGGGGCGATGAGTCCGTGCTTTCAGAGCTGCGCTCCAAAAGAAGGAATGCAAAGATCTACGAGAAGATCTCGAAAGCCATGGCAGAGAGAGGATACAGCCGGGATGCAACGCAGTGCCGCGTGAAAATCAAGGAGCTGAGACAAGGCTACCAAAAAACCAAAGAGGCAAACGGACGCTCCGGATCCCAGCCACACACATCCCGTTTCTACCAGGCACTGCATTCCATCCTAGGTGCGGCCGCCACCACTACCCCACCCGTGACCGTGGACTCTGAGGATGGGATATTGTCCGCGGCCGGTTCCTCGTCGGACATGTTAGCGGACGGGGAAGATGAGGAAGGAGATGAGGAGGACGAGGCAGTCGACAGCGCTTGCACCGCTGATTTCCCCGACAGCCAAGAGCTCTTCATCACCCTTACCGAGATCCCCTACCAACCGTCCCCAGCCGTTACCCCGGACACAGAATCAGGGGAAGGATCAAGCAGTAAGTGCTTTAAACATCTAAACTTTTATTTTTAACAGAACTGGAATATTTAAAATATTAACAATGGGTTTTTCCTGAAGTGATTTAAACATCTAAACTTTTATTTTTAACAGAACTGAAATATTTATAATATTAACAAAGGGTTTCTCATGATTTCTTTGCCTTAGGCGATAAAATTTTTAGTCCCAACTATTTAAAAAAAATCTAACGATGTCCGGTTTCTCATGATTCTGCTGCCCAAGACGCTCCACTCTTTAGTCCCTGCCAGTGCAGCTACACCAAAATCCAGTCTATATGTCCGGGGATAGAGACGAAATCCTCATGGGAGATCTCAACATAGGTCTCCTGCAGGTAATGTTCAAGCCTGGTCATCAGGTTCCTGGGGAGAGCGATTTTATTGGGTCCTCCATGGTACGAGACGTTTCCTCGCCAGGAGATAATCAAATACTCAGGGATCATTGCACGGCAAAGCATGGCGGCATACGGCCCTGGTTTTTGCATGCTTTCCCTAAGCATGCATTCCTTCTCGCTGTCCGAGATCCTCATCAGGGTGATGTCGCTCATGATGCCCTGCTTTGAATTAGGGAGGGGAATGTTAGTATTGGGACTGCTTTACAGCGACGCGGTGGAGGCGGGAGAGGGGCAGCATACAGGGATCTTTCCCTGGGAGAGCCGCGAGGGGGTGGGACAGGGGCAGAGTTCCTGCTTGCCGGATTGCTGGCAGCAGAGACTGGCTTTGCTTTCAATGTGAAAGGAGGCCAGTGCTACTATTAAAGTTTTCAGCAGCCACAAGTCTACGGCTTACCATGTTTGCCTGCTACACAAGTTGAGGTGTCCTGCCCCACTTCTCAGATCGCCACTGCAAGACCCCAGGCACTGAAGGCGAGGTCCGAAAATTCGACCTTGTCCTGAGTGCGCATGTGAGAGGTGCAGTGCATGGTCTTGTTCACAGAGAAAGACTATGTTCTTTGTTCACAACTTCATTTATCTGTCTCAGGAATTCACTCCCTTTTTCCCATTCCCACAGACACATCTGCGACTGTCTCCCAACCCAGCCTGGCATCACACTCACAGAGGCTAGCGCAGATTAGGCGGAGGAAGAAGAAGACGCGTGAGGACATGTTCTCAGAACTAATGTCCTGCTCCCGAGCCCAGGCAGCCCAGCAGACACAGTGGAGGGAGAACTTGTCCGAAATGCACCGAGCAATCATGGAACGGGAGGAGAGGTGGCGTCAGGAAGACCAGCAGGCGACTCAAACGCTGCTTGGACTAATGAGGGAGCAAACGGACACGCTCCGGCGCCTTGTTGATGTTCTGCAAGACCGGAGGCAGGAGGACAGAGCCCCGCTGCGGTCTATCTCTAACCGCCCTCCCCCGCCACCAAGTCCCACACCCCCCTCACCCCAAGTCCAAAGAAGGAGGGGCGGCAAGGGCCGTTAAAACTTTCAGTCAACCAGTGCAGACTGCTCTAGCACTGTTGGGCTCTCATTCCCCAAAATTTGAAAAGTCCTTTCCTACCCACCTCACACAAGCCCCCGTCCAAGTTTCACCACCCCTCGTTTCATGTGTGGTTCA
>NW_020693770.1:0-2445 GCF_002925995.2 Terrapene triunguis
CCTGGCAGCTCAGCCCAGCCGGGGGGTTCTCAGGTCGGGGCTCAGACGATCCCAGTGCCCCCCCGGCCCCGGAGAAGTCTGTGAATCTCCCCCACGGGCTGGGAGCTGCGTGGGGCTGTAACGCACGGGGGAGCCCAGGGCGGAGCTGGGGGGGGCTGCGGGTCGGGAGTGAGGAGCACTGTGTCTGTCGCCCCCTGCAGGCTACGCCCGGATCCTTCTCCTCTTCGTCGCCTTTTATTTCATGCCGAGCGACCCCGGCCCGGCCGCCGCCTCCTACCTGCTCAGCGGCCTGCTGGACGCGTTTGACGGCCACGCGGCCCGGGCCCTCAACCAAGGTAGGGCCCCACCGCTGTCACGGGCCATGGGGGGCTGGGTGGGGGGGGCAGAGAGGTGGGTGGGGCTCTGTCCGTGTGGGCGGGGCTCTGGCTCTGACCCCTCCCCACCGGTGGCAGGGACCCGGTTCGGCGCCATGCTGGACATGCTGACCGATCGTTGCGCCACCATGTGCCTGCTGGTGAACCTGGCGCTGCTGGACCCGCCCCGCGCCCTCCTCTACCAGCTCAGCATGAGCCTGGACGTCGCCAGCCACTGGCTGCACCTGCACAGGTGGGCGGGGCCCGGGGCTGCCCTGGGGGCGGGGCTTGGGGCCACCCTGGGGCTGCCCTGGGGGCGGGGCTTGGGGCTGCCCTGGGGGCGGGGCTTGGGGCCACCCTGGGGCTGGGGGGGGCGGGCTTTGTCTCCCTCCCCCTCCCCCCTGATGTTCCCGCCTCTCCCCAGCTCCGTGGTTCAGGGCAGCGACAGTCACAAGAGCATTGACCTGACGGGGAATCCGGTGCTGCGCGTGTATTACACCTCGCGGGTGAGTGAAACCCCCGTCCCGTCACAGCCCCCCCTGCCCCAGTCACGGGCCCCCCTTCTCTACAAACCCGCCAGGCACTGCTGGGTCTCTTCTCTTTCCCATAATGCTTTGCAGCTTGGGGGCGCCTCCCTTTCCCACAATGCTTTGTCCTCCACCTCAAGCTCTGGGAGGCGATAGCTGTTGTGGGGGGGGATTCAGAGGCAGCAATATTTATTCCAGAGACACCCCCCCCGCCCTTCCCCCACATCCCACAATGCTTTGCCAACTTGCCCAGCCCCTTGAATCCTCCTCCTGCCCCCTGGGGCTGGCAGTTCGATCCTGTGGCAGGGAGTTCCACAGGCTGCTCTGACTCTGCTTCCTCCCGTTCCCCAGCCCGTCCTCTTCCTCATGTGTGCAGGCAACGAGCTCTTCTACTGCATGCTGTACCTGCTGCACTTCACCGAGGGGCCTGCAGGTGGGTGTGTGGGGGCTGCGGGTTGGGAGTGAGGGGCACCGGCAGAGCTGGGGGAGGCAGGGCTGGGCTAGCAGGGGCTGTGGGTTGGGAGTGGGGGGCACCGGCAGAGGTGGGGGGGGGGGCGGGGCGGGGCTAGCAGGGGGCTGCGGGTCGGGAATGAGGGGCACCGGCAGAGCTGTGTGTGTGTGTGTGTGTGTGTGTGTGTGTAACTCTCTCCCCTCCCCCCTCAGTGCTCCCCGGACGCCTGGGTCTTTTCCGTCTCATCTTCTGGGTCTCGACTCCCATCGCCGCCCTCAAGTCCCTCATCAGCCTCGTGCACCTCGTCTCTGCCTCATGCAACATGGCTGCCCTGGACATGGCCGAGCGGGCCAAGAAGAAGTAGCAGTGGGCGAGGGGGAGGCTGGCAGAGACAACGCCCCCCACCCCCCAGTCCTGATGGGACCAGCCCCTCCTCACTGGGGTGGGCTCCCCTCAAGTGGCTAGAAACCCACCAATCGCAGTGTCGTGTGCTTGTGGCGCTGGCGTGATGTTTCCCACAATGCTTTGCAGCGGGGGCGCAGAAGTCCTGCCAAACTTGTAGCCTCCGTCCCCCCCTCCCACGATGCTTTGTGCCCTCTGGGGAGGTGGGGGGGCAGGATTAACTGAGCGGGGACCATATTTATCCCAGAGGTCCACTTCCCACAGTGCTTTGCAGCGGGCCCTGGGCATTGATGAGGTGGGGGATGTCACTTCTGCCTCCCCTTGTTTCCCACAAAGCTGCTGTGTTTATTCCAGCTCCCTTGGTTTCCCATGATGCTTTGCGCTTTGTTGGGCAGTGGCTGTATTTATACCTGATCCCCCAATTTCCCACAATGCTTTGTGCTCCCGGGCAGCACCTGAGGGTGGGAGTTTGGGATTGTTTACAAGGCTCCTGATCCATTTCCCATCATGCTTTGCACTCCCGTGGAAGCCATATTGGTTCCTCCTGTTCCCATGATGCTTTGCCCTTGGGGCAATCACTCCATGGGGGGGATGGCTATGGGGGAGGGGTCACCTTTCCAGATCCCCCCATGGCTCCTTTTCCTTCCCACAAGGCTTGGCTTGAGGGCAGCCATGTTTTTTTGCCCTGCCTGCTCTCCCCTGAGTGCAGACT
>NW_020693771.1:0-5447 GCF_002925995.2 Terrapene triunguis
TAGATGATGAGTGTGTATGGGGGATCGATAAATAGACTAGATTAATGATTTTATATAAAATCGCTGGATAATGGTCCCAGATCTTACATCCATATTTTCTGTCAGACTAGGTATCTAAAGAGAAGTCAGATTTATCCCATGGCGGTAGTTTTGCACTTTACAAACAAAAGCCTTCGTTTAGGAGAAAAAATACTGTCGTTTTTGTCTGATTGACATATCAGCATAGCTGGGTAGGAAACTTCCTCCCCAAGAAGGTGCATACATTTGTTCAGGCTTTAAATGAACCACATACACTTGTACATTTCAATGACCGAAAAAATGCCTACCTCCGATGGTATTAAGTAGCAGCCTGAAATAGACCAAACGCACGTTTGATGTACATCCGTGTGTTGAGCTGTTGTGCGGGATCTTGCCTGCAGGGCAATGTTTACACATAAGGATGAAACAGTAATAATGATAACTAATAAACGAGGGGGAACTACGTTAAATCAAGGTGAAAGACAGATTCGTTGGGGGAAGAACCCTTCCGCTTTTCTTTACGTTTCCATTCAGCCAGGTCTCTCCATCCTCAAGAGAGCTCTGCGCTCTGGCCCCAATCCAGCAAAACTTGCCTTGGAGACGAGCCTAAAATGAAGCCTGTGCTTCAGTGCTTTGCTGTAAGAGGGGGTGCGGGGGGGGGCAAAGTGTTCAGAGCCTGCAGGAGCCAGCCCCTCTCGGGTATCATTTCACAGCAGAGCAGACTATCTGTATTGCAATAATTTAATTGCGCCGCACATCAATAATTGCACGGGTTGGTTGGCATTTTCTTTGCGGTTTCGCTCATGCAACGGAAAGTGAAGGTCCCTTTCCCCTCCCCTTGTTTTGCAAGGTTGTCTGTTTCCCTTACTGCTCCAGGCCGCGCCTTGGTTTCCCTCCACCCCCTCCAGTATTTGACTTTATTACCGCCTCGTGTCTGCGAGCTGATCAATAAATCTCGCCTTTGGGGGGGGGGGCAGACAGAGTGAACATATGTCATCTGGACAAGAAGAGCCTTGATGCAAACAAAACCCTGTTCCATCCAACAGGCAAAACGCCATGGCAACAGCCAACCCCTTAGCCCCCAGCAGTGTCGCTTGAGCTTGGGAGCAAGGATTGCTGCTGCTGCCTCCCGGTGGTGGAAAGACGAATCTCCAACCTACATAACCAAGAGCTCAGGTATGAGGTTCAGGAGAAGCAATCCTTCATCTGAGCCCATGTGTGTAACTACATAAAGCATTCCATGCCTTATAGGGTCAGTCTGGTGCAGGATCCCATGCCTGGGGGGGGGGGGGTGAGTGGGTATTTTGGGGCCCCTGGATATTGCTATTTGAAAAATCAAATAACCTTCCAGGAGCTAGTTAGACCCCCTGGGAAAATCTTGGATTTTGAAGAGTTTTTACAAAGGAAAAGTTGGTGACTGCATCAGTATTTTGCTGTCAAGTATCAGAGGGGTAGCCATGTGAGTCTGGAGCTGTAAAAAGCGACAAAGAGTCCTGTGGCACCTCATAGACTAACAGATGTAGTGGAGCATAAGCTTTCGTGGGTGAATCCCCACTTCGGCAGATGCAGGCATCACAGTATTTTGCTGTGATTTATCGTTTATATAAAGGATGATGCCTCACCAATCTGCTGCTGTTTCACTGCATAATAGAGAGTAACTTTGTACATACTTTGGCCTTTCTGACAATAATGTGTAGGTCCTTAAAGATTGTTTGGAGGGGCCAAGTGTTCTGTTTGGCCCCTGCTTCCCACAGCGCCGGGCTGTCATGGCATGTGAGAATCCAAATCAATACAGTCTTGATGACTCTTCCGACACAACTGGAAGTAGAAGGGTGTACAGAGATTATCCTTGCTGGCGTTAAACAATGAGCATCACTGGTTGTGGGCTGAGGAAGGCTCCTGAAGTACTGCTCATATTTAGCAACTTTCCAGCTTTACTGTGGTTGATTAACACTCACAACCCCTTGTGAGATGGGTTGTTATGATTACCCCTGGTTTACAGATCCTTCCCGGAAGTCTGCACCTTGACGTGGTGGGAAGGTTTGTTTGTTCCAATGTCCTCAGGAGTGATGCCACTGGGTGTTTTAACTGCCAGGAGGGCTACCCAAGCTGGACAGGTGCAGACAAAAAGCAGTGCATTATCGGGACATAACAAGGTAGCCATTCCGGCAAGAAGCATGACGGACAGGCATGGCAAAGTCTAGTTTGTGCCCTTAAGTGACATCTGATGTGCAGGAAGGATTCGGGTTTTACAGATGGGAGAAGCGAGAAGGCCCAAGGGACGGATTCTCGAACATGTGCGGATCCTGTTCAGGCACCTAGATGAAACAGCTGCATGTGCACTCACGTTCAGCAAGCAGTACCTCTCCCTGTTCTCACTGGGAGCAGCAGAGCACTGAGCAGTTGTGCAAATCCAGCCACTTTAGTTAAGTGCCTAAACAGGCTCTGAGCACTTGTGAAAATCTGACCATTTATCTGGGTGTCTAAAGCTACATCTACCTCTGAGCTGTGCGGTGCAGTTCCCAGCTCACAGAGATGTACTCACAGTAGCTCGAGCAGAGCTGCCCCCAGTACAATCCTGCCCAACGCCTTGGGTACGTACTCGGAGCAGCTAGGCCAAACTGCCACCCATACTGCCATGAGTACAATGCTATTTTTAGGTGCTAGCTGGAGCAGAACTAGTGCAGGTACATCTCTATGACCTGGAAATCACACCTCCCTGCTCAAATGTAGACATATCCTTCAGGGGAGCTAAGTTCTTTTGAAAGTGTGCCCCCAAGTTACTTGCGTAAAGCCACAGAGAGTTAGTGTTGGAATAGCAGGAATTCAAGCCACTAGCTCTGCTGCTTGCAACATTGAAAGGAAATGCCAGAGGCGAGAGAGGGAGAGGGGAAATTCTACATGAGAAATGTTTTAAAACCCACACATTTTGCCTGCAGTTTAATAGATGCTGACATGAAAAGGAAAACAGTGCAGTCATAGGGTCAGAAATAGTGTTTTCTGTTTAGTCTCCAACAAGGCTGCTCTCTGTATCCCCATGCCACACTTCAATAGTAACAAGAGTCTCTTTTTTTAAACAAAAGCTCCAACTCAAATGTTTCCAAGTGTTCCCACAGCAGCAGGCTCAAAAGGTGGTGTGAAGCAGCATAGGTACATGAAATATGAGGTGCAGGAGCAGCTGGAGAAGTTATCACTGATAAGTTTCCAAAGATTTTGTGAAGTTGTGGTTTAGGGCCGTCACGAGAAAATCTGGATCCTAGAGAGGTATGAACGTTCTGGCTCAATGTTACCCCCATCTAATTCACTGTATTTCAAGGTCACCAAATAAACCCCTTGTGAATCCAAACAGCCTTTGAAGTAAATGATGCACAGAGTGAGGTTAAAGGCCCAGATCCTCAAAGCAATTTGGGTGCCTAATGCTCATCATGTTGAAGTCAATAGGAGTTAGTCACTGACCTAAATACCTTGAGGATCTGGGCCAATATCTTTTTAGGAGGATCTTAGGGACTCCTTCTCTGAAATAAGCTTTCTTTCTTTCTTTCTTTCTTTCTTTCTTTCTTTTAAAAAAATACTTACTGTTTAAAATAATCTGGTGCATCCCAAAGGCAGCTACTTTGCTCATCAGAAGAGGCAAGAGGCAAAAGACACCTTGGAAAAGGTAGATTTAGTAGAATCTAAAAATGTGGAGAAGGGTATAAACTGCATCAGAGACAGAGAAGCCTTCCCCATCGCCCCTTCAGTTTGAATGCTGTTAACAAAATCACATAGCTGAAAGATAAGAACGTACCATCAAGGGCTGAATATATTCCCAGGCCCAGCCTTCAAGGGGAATATTGACTGAGGAAGGTCTCCAGGATCAAGTCCAAGTGAAGAAAAATATGCTTATTTGTCACGTAAATAATAAACAGCCATAGAAAGACACCTGTATTTATTCAGAGACTCCTTTTCTCTTGCTTCTGCATTTATATTAAATGTTCATTTTAGTAGCTAATTGAATTTGTTTGTACAACCCAATGGAACCCATATAACTGTAGATGTCTGGCTGTAAAGGTTTGGGTGTTGTTTATCTGTCTCCCTTCTTACAGTTATCACAATGTAATTCTTTGGGTCCTGGCCTTTCATTTTAGCAGATTATGTGAAATCTCTCTCAGATATTTCTGGATTTTTTATGCAACCTCCAGATATAAGAGGACCTGACCTCTATCCTGCCAATCATACAGCAATATATGAAGCAGTCAGCAGCAAACAATGCACATAGTTAGCCAGCTGCATCGCCAGCTACACTGCATCATACAGGCAGCGATGCGTAAATGCAGCGTTCACAACTCATGATTTTATTTAAAAAAACGAGGAGTACTTGTGGCATCTTAGAGACTAACAAATTTATTTTGAGCATAAGCTTTCGTGGGCTAAAACCCACTTCATCAGACGCACAGAGTGGAAAATACAGTAGGAAGATATATATACACAGAGAACATGAAAAAATGGGGGTTGCTGATACAGACTAACACGGCTACCCTCTGAAACATGCTTGTATTGTGAGTCTCGTGAATGTTAGTGTTTTTCTTCAAACGGCAGCTCCTGGAGTTGAGTGGGTTATGTGAGCATCTCAGCTTTTATTTGAAAGCAAAGTAAATATCTAGCCCTTACAGTGGCAGAGAAAAACTTGCCAATGTGAAGCAAACGCACCTCAAAAGCTGAGACCCCTGAAGGCAAAGGAAAGGAACCCTGCATATCATGTTAAAAATCTCATGATTTTTAAATCCATCTATTGGGGGGGGGAGGGAATGGGGGGGAATGGTGCTGCCTCGTGATTTTTGAGCATTTGCTGCTGGCCAGCCTGTGACTTGCCCAGGCTGATGCGCAAGCACCAATGCATGGAGCCAGCCAGCCAGATGTGGCGCGCCACATACATGTGCAATGCAGCCATGCATCCTTCAATGCATGCAGCCAGCTGCGCGCGCGCCCGCCCTTGCAGGCTCAGCCGAGTCCGCCACGATCCCATCGTGCCCCAGCGGGCGCCGCTCGCTATGACTCTTCATTTTTTCTCGCTTTCACACCGCCCCTTTCTCTTCTCAACCAACCTTAACCTTAACCCCAGGCCTGGCCCCGCCCCGCCCCGTGACTGACGGCGCAGGTCCGCCAATTCCAACAGGCAGCGGTCCCGGGGGCTGGCGCTGCCCGCCAATGGGAAGAGCGGGAGGCGGGTCTCGGAGCGGTAGCGGGTTCGGGTGCGCAGCGCGGCAGCCAGGAAGGAGCCGGCGGTGGGGGAGAATCGTTGCCGTTGGTGGTGTTCTCGTCAACCGGCGCCATGGTGAGGCCTGGGGGACCGGGACCCGAGTCTTGGGGGGGGACCCGGGGCTGGAGGTCGGAGGGGAGTCCGGGGGGGGCTGGAGTCTGGGGGAACCGGGGGGATGACCCGGGGCTGG
>NW_020693772.1:0-4463 GCF_002925995.2 Terrapene triunguis
ATGTGCAGGTCATAGTGGATGGCTTTGCTGCAATGGGATTCCCTAACTGTGGTGGGGCGATAGATGGAACCCACATCCCTATCTTGGCACTGGAGCACCAGGGTAGCCAGTACATAAAACGCAAGGGGTACTTTTCAATGGTGCTGCAAGCACTTGTGGATCACAAGGGACGTTTCACCAACATCAACGTGGGCTGGCCGGGAAGGGTTCATGATGCTTGCGTCTTCAGGAACACTACTCTGTTTAAAGGGCTGCAGCAAGGGACTTACTTCCCGGACCAGAAAATAACTGTTGGGGATGTTGAAATGCCAATAGTTATTCTTGGGGACCCAGCCTACCCCTTAATGCCATGGCTCATGAAGCCATACACAGGCAGCCTGGACAGGAGTCAGGAGCTGTTTAACTACAGGCTGAGCAAGTGCAGAATGGTGGTAGAATGTGCATTTGGCCATTTAAAAGGTCGCTGGCAATCGCTACTGACTCGCTCTGACCTCAGCCAAAGAAATCTCCCCATTGTTATTTCTGCTTGCTGTGTGCTCCACAATCTCTGTGAAAGTAAGGGGGAGACCTTTATGGCAGGGTGGGAGGCTGAGGCAAATCGCCTGGCTGCTGATTACATGCAGCCAGACACCAGGGCGATTAGAAAAGCACACCAGGAAGCAGTGTGCATCAGAGAAGCTTTGAAAACCAGTTTCATGATTGGCCAAGCTACAGTGTGAAATTTCTGTTTGTTTCTCCTTCATGAAAACCCGCCCCCTTTATTGACTCATTCTCTGTAAGGAACCCACCCTCCCCCTTCCCCCAGCTTGCTTTCAAACCAAATAAAGTCACTATCGTTTAAAAATCATTTATTCTTTATTCATAGATTATAAAAAGAGGGAGGGAACCCGGGTGGGGTTTGGGAGGAGGGAAGGAAAAGGCCATTAAAAAATGGTTAAAAAAATGACAGCCTTTTGGTTGGGCTGTCCACTGGGGTGGAATGGGAAGGTGTACGGAGCCTCCCCCCCCCCGCGTTCTTACACGTCTGGGTGAGGAGGCTATGGAACATGGGGAGGGAGGAGGGGGGTTATACAGGGGCTGTAGCGGCACTCTGTTATCTTGCTGCCGTTCCTGAAGCTCCACCAGACGCTGGAGCATGTCTGTTTGCTCACGCAGCAGCCCCAGCGTTGCATCCCGACTCCTCTGATCTTCCTGCCGCCACCTCTCATCTCAAGCGTCTCTCCTCTCCTCACGTTGGTCCCTCCTGTCCTCACGTTGGTCCCTCATGTCCTCACGTTGGTCCCTCCTGTCCTCACGTTCACTGGCTTCTTTCCTATACTTTGAAACCGTGTCCTTCCACTCATTCAGATGAGCTCTGTCACTGCGGGTGGATTCCATGATTTCTGTGAACATGTCGTCTCGCGTCTTCTTCTTCCGACGTCTTATCTGTGATAGCCTTCGGGATGGAGGAGGGAGGCTTGAAGAATTTGCAGGTGCTGGAGGGAGGGAAAAAAGGAGAGAATTTTTTAAAAAGATACATTTTGCAGAACAATGCTTATACTCTTTCACGGTGACCAACACTATTCACATTACATAGCACATGTGATTTCTGTGCAAGGTCGCATTTTGCCTCTTAATATTGAGTGCCTTTGGCTTTGCTGCTAGAGATCACAGACGCAGGTCCGGGCAACAGAATTCGGCTTGCATGCAGCCATGGTAAGCCATTGTCTTTCGGCTTCTGCGCCCTCCTTTCCCACATACCAAGAAAAGCCCGTTGAGTGCTGCGGTTTTCCTGTTAACCTTCAGCAGCAGAAAACAAACTAACCTCCCCCCAATCCAATTCTCTGGATGATCGCTTTATCCCTCCCCCCACCGCGTGGCTGGTATCAGGGAAGATCACTGCAGGAACCAAACTAACATCCCCCACCCCGCCATGAATTCTCTGGGATGATCGCTTTATCCCTCCCCCCACCGCATGGCAGGAACCAAACTAACACCCCCCACCCCGCCATGAAATCTCTGGGGTGATCGCTTTACCCCTCCCCCCACCGCGTGGCTGGTATCAGGGAAGATCCCTGCAGGAACCAAACTAACACCCCCCACCCCGCCATGAATTCTCTGGGATGATCGCTTTACCCCTCCCCCCACCGCATGGCTGGTAAAGGGAAGATCCCTGCTAGCCAAACGCGAAAAGCTCTGGGCCAATCCCCCGCCCCCCCCCCCCACGCCCGCCTAACTGCAGGGAAGGATTTCTTTTCAGCCACAGGCAAACAGCCCAGTAGGAAAGGCCACCTCTGTCCCCTTAATTAAATTCCCGTATTTCAACCAGGTTACCATGAGCGATATCACTCTCCTGAGGATTACACAGCGAGATAAAGAATGGATGTTGCTTGAATGCCAGCAAACACCGGGACCATATGCTGCCAGGCTTTGTCAGGCAATGATACCAGATTACTTGCTGCAAGCATGGCGTGGTCAAGTGTCCTACCATGGAGGACGGAATAAGGCTGCACTGCCCAGAAACCTTGTGGCAAGGCTTTTGGAGTACCTCCAGGAGAGCTTCATGGAGATGTCCCTGGAGGATTTCCGCTCCATCCCCAGACACGTTAACAGACTTTTCCAGTAGCTGTACTGGCTGAGAATGTATCCCAAGTCCTCAGGGCAAAGTAATCATTAAAAAACGCTTGCTTTTAAAACAAGTTTTATATTTTAAAAGGTAAACTCACCTGAGGTTCCTTCCATGGGGTCATGGTCTTGGATACTGGGTTGGGAGGGTACTTCAGTCAGGCTGAGAAAAAGAACCTGGCTGTTGGGGAGAACGGAGTGCTGGGTGCTCTCCTCAAGCTCGTCCTCCTCCTCCTCCTCTTCCCCATCCGCAGAATCCTCAGGTGTAGCTGATGAGATTATCCCCACCTGGGAATCCACGGTCACAGGTGGGGTAGTGGTGGCGGCCCCCCCTAGAATTGCATGCAGCTCGGTGTAGAAGCGGCATGTCCGTGGCTCTGACCCGGAGCGACCGTTTGCCTCCTTTGTTTTTTGATAGGCTTGTCTGAGCTCCTTGACTTTCACGCGGCACTGATCTGAGTCCCTATTGTGGCCTCTCTCCATCATGCCCTTGGAGATTTTTTCAAAAGTTTTGGCATTTCGTCTCTTTGAACGAAGTTCTGCTAGCACTGAATCCTCTCCCCATATAGCGATCAGATCCAGTACCTCCCGTACGGTCCATGCTGATGCTCTTTTCGATTATCGGCCTGCATGGTTACCTGTGCTGATGAGCTATCTGCGGTCACCTGTGCTCTCCACGCTGGGCAAACAGGAAATGAAATTCAAATGTTGGCGGGGCTTTTCCTATCTACCTGGCCAGTGAATCCGAAGTCAGATTCCTGTCCAGAGCGGTCACAATGGTGCACTGTGGGATAGCTCCCGGAGGCCAATACCATCGAATTGCGGCCACACTACCCCTAATTCGAACTGACAAAATCGATTTTGGCGCTACTCCGCTCGTCGGGGTGGAGTACAGAAATCGATTTTAAGCGCTCTTTATTTTGAACTAAATGGCTCCGTTGTGTGGACGGGTGAAGGGTTTATTTGAATTAACGCTGCTAAATCCGAATTAAAGTTGTAGTGTAGACAGAGGAATGGCAGGAGAGCCATCAAGAGAAGGATTGCCCCTGCTCCTGTCCCTGTTAAGTGAGAACAGAGCAAAGGGGAGACTGCCACCCCAGATTTGGGAGAAATGACATTCACTTGATTGCAAGGCTCTTTTCAAATGCATCAGTCTGGTCTAATAAAAGCAGTTAAAATGCCTGGTCTTCTTTTGTGAATTACTTTCCTCTTTTACTATCTTACAATTTTAAGGGATCATTTCATTGGTCAGCTAGCTGCATTGATAATATGGTATAAAAGCCTAGAAAGATAGAACTCAATCATTTCATTAAGAAATGTACATCAGAAATTGTCTAAATGGTGTCACGTATCAGAGGGGTAGCCGTGTTCGTCTGGCTCTGTAGAAAGCGACAAAGAGTCCTGTGGCACCTTATAGACCAACAGACGTATTGGAGCATAAATGTCTAAATCGTGTAGATTCTGGGAGGTGATTTCTGTGTTTTTTTCAGGCATTTCCCCAATAGATTGAAGATTAGGAACATTTTTCCCATAGTGAAGTTGATGTGTATTGCATGTTTTGTGAAAACAGAAAAAAGAACAAACTCATGGCAGAAAAATTTAATCCATTACACATGAAGGCCTGGTTTTTCTTTTTGTTTTGTTCTTTTGCTTTTCTTTTGTTTTGTTATTTTTTAGTTACCCCATTATAAAACCATTGATTCGTTTAGAGTAATATCAGATTTATCCAGTATAAGTGAGACTAGAATCAGGCTTTCTGAAATTATTAACTACCTGGAGGGGTTCACATAAACTTTGATCACCTTTTGAAAGGGGAAAACATTACCCACTTGCCAGCACACAGGTATACAGGGAGACTT
>NW_020693773.1:0-359 GCF_002925995.2 Terrapene triunguis
CCCCCCGCAGGAAGCGCTCGCTGGACTTCCAGGTGCAGGCCCAGAAGAGAGGTGAGTGGAGGGGGTGGGGGGGCAGGATCTACCCACCCCTGCACCCACCCTGTGCCACGGACCCACCAGCTCGGTGCTGCACCCCACGGCCGTGGGGCAGCCCCTTGGAGGACCCCTTTGCTGTTCCAGCCCCCCAAGGGTGCCCCATTCCGCCCAGGGCTGCCCGTGTGGCCCCACTGCCTCCGAGACCCTGTGGGCTCCAGCCCCCTGCTCCCCCCGCGAGCTCTGCCCCCCACCGCAGGCTCCTGCTCTGCCCCATGGCCAGCCTGGGACCCCGGACAAGGACAACAGTGCCAGGCATCCCCCCC
>NW_020693773.1:459-4633 GCF_002925995.2 Terrapene triunguis
CCGTCTAACACTCTGCCCCCCCTGTGCCGGGTCTGCCCCCCCGCCCCGTCTGCCCCCGTGCCCCATCTGACCCTCTGCCCCCACACCCCGTCTGCCCCTCTGCCCCCCCTGTGCCCTGTCTGTCCCCCCGTGCCCCGTCTGCCCCTCTGCCCCCCTGCGCCCCGTCTGACCCCCCCCACGCCCTGTCTGATGCGCTGGCCCCCCCGTACCCCATCTGCCCCTCTGCCCCCCCGCGCCCCATCTGATGCCCCCCCCGTCTCCCCAGCCTCGCGGTACAAGGATAACTCGGTGGCTCTGCGGTGCTGCCGGGACGGGATGACCCGGGTGCCAATGCGCCGGACGTGCGAGCAGCGAGCGACGCGGATCACGGGCCCCGACGCCGCCCGCTGCCGACAACCCTTCCTGGACTGCTGCCAATTCGCCACCGACCTGCGGCGGAAGGCCCGGGCCTGGGGCTCCGGCGGGCTGGCCCGGGGTGAGCCTGGGCTCGGGGGGGCTGGGAGCCCGGACTCCTGGGTTCTCTCCCGCCTCTGGGAGGGGAGTGGGGTCTGGTGGTTAGAGCGGGGGGGCTGGGAGCCCGGACGCCTGGGTTCTCTCCCCAGCTCTGGGAGGGGAGTGGGGGCTGGTGGGTTAGAGCAGGGGGGCTGGGAGCCCGGACTCCTGGGTTCTCTCCCCAGCTCTGGGAGGGGAGTGGGGGCTGGTGGGTTAGAGCAGGGCGGGCTGGGAGCCAGGACGCCTGGGTTCTCTCCCGCCTCTGGGAGGGGAGTGGGGGCTGGTGGTTAGAGCAGGGGGGGCTGGGAGCCCAGATGCCTGGGTTCTCTCCCCAGCTCTGGGAGGGGAGTGGGGGCTGGAGCAGGGAGTGGGAGCCTGGCTCTGGGTTCCCCCCCCCACCGCTGACCCCGCCCCGCTCTCCCCCACACAGTGAACCTCGAGGTGGACGAGGACGATTTCTTCGATGACGATTCTGTGCAGACCCGGAGCGTCTTCCCTGAGAGCTGGCTCTGGAAAACCATCAGCGTGGACGGGAGCAGCCGGTCAGGGACCCCCGGGGTGCCCCTCCCCCACTTATCCACGGGTGCCCCTCCCCCACGTCACCAGCCCTCCCCCCACTTCTCCTCGGGTGCCCCTCCCCCACCTTACCACCCCTCCCCCCACAAATCTCCTGGGGCTCCCCTCCTTCCCAGGCATCCCCCCATATCCCTCCAAGCACCTTCCCTGGGGCCACCCTCCCTACCCAGCCCCTCAGCCTCCAGGTGCAGCCCAGCCCCCACCCCACTGACCCACCCCACCCCGGCCTGTCTCCCGCAGGCAAACCCACCTGGTGCCGGATTCGATCACCACCTGGGAGATCCAGGCCATCAGCATGTCGCCGACCACCGGTGAGTCCGTCCTCCCGTCCCCCCATCTGCCCCCATCGCAGCTCGCCCCCCCCAGCTCACCCCTCTCCTCCCCCACCCCAGGGATCTGCGTCTCCGACCCGCTCAGCGTCCGCGTCTTCCAGGATTTCCACGTCTCGCTGCGGCTGCCCTACGCGGTGAAGCGTTTCGAGCAGCTGGAGCTGCGCCCGGTGCTGTACAACTACCAGGATCGGCCCGTCAACGTGAGGGGCCCCCGCTCGGCCGTGCCCCCCCTGCCCTGCCGATGCCCCTCTGCCCCGAGCCGCAGCCCCCTGCCCCCAGCCCCGACCCGCAGCCCCCTGCCCTCGGCCCTGATCCTGCCCTGCTGGTGCCCCCCAGCCCCAACCCGCAGCCCCCTGCCCCCCTGTGGTGCCCCTCAGTCCCGACCTGCAGCCCCCGGCCCTGCCCCCAAGCCCTGCCGGTGCCCCATAGCCCCGGCCCGCAGCCCGTGCGGGGTCTCAGTCTCTCTCCCCCCAGGTCTCGGTGCACATGGAGCGCTCGGAGGGCGTCTGCTCCCCGGCGACGGGGGACCGGATCCGGCGACAGGCCGTGCAGGTGCCGGCGAAGGGGGCGCTGGCCGTGCCCTTCGCTGTGGTGCCCATGGGCGCCGCCGACATCCCCATCACCATCACGGCACAGGGGGCCTGGGGGCTTGGGGACAGCATCGCCCGGAGCCTGCGGGTGGAGGTGAGAGGGGGGCCGAGCCCCACAGAGCTGCTGCCTGCTCCGCCCCTCCCCTCCCCTGCCCCCTCTGCCCCTCCCCCGCCTGCCCCTCCCCTCTGCCCCCCTGCCCCCTCTGCCCCCACACCTGTTCCTGCCCCCTCTGCCCCTGCCTGCCCCTCCCCAATATGCTCCGCCCCTCCCCCAGCTTGACCCCCTCCTCTCCTCCCCTGCCTGCCCTCTGCCCCTCCCCCACCTGCCCGTCCCCTGCCACATCTGCCCCCCCGGGTATCCATTCTGACCCCCCGTCTTGCCCCCCAGAGAGAAGGCGCCACCCACCTGGAGGAGATGAGCTTCTCGCTGGATTCGGAAGGTGGGCGACCCCCAGGGGGCAGGGGGCAGGGGGAGTCTCTGAGGGGCTCCATAGGGTGCCAAGGGGGGGCTCTGTGTGGGGGGGGCTGCTCCCGGGGTGGGGTTTGGGGGCTGCCCGGATCCCATCTGACCCCCCTCCCCCCACAGAGAGGCTCAGCCGAGCGCTGGAGATCCCTGGGGAGCTGCCCCCCAACGCCCTCCCCGACGGGGACTTCAAGATGGGCGTCCGCGTCACGGGTGAGAGACCCCCGTGCTGCCCCTCCCCCCCTTCCCCATACCCCGCTGCCCCTTCCCCATCCCCGTGCCCCCATGCCACCCCTCCCCCATCACCCATCCTCCCGCGGCCCCCCCCTTCCCGCCATCCAGGGCCTGGGCCCCCCCTCGAGTCCCAAACCCGGAGACAGACTCATTCCCAGCAGCCCCCCCTGTCCCTTCTCGGGTTGTTGTCGCTTTCCCGGGCCAGCCGCCCCCCGTGGGCTGCGCCGACCCCCCCGGCTGCTCCTTGCCCACGTCAGGTGACAGCGTTGGCTGCTCTGTGCCTAGGCAGCCTCTAGGGGTCGCTGTGACGCCCACGCGCCTCCGCCCCGTCACGCTGCGGCCTCTGGCGGGACCTCACTGAGAGCGTCAATTCAGGACAAATCACTCAGAGCCGGGCAGTCACCGCCCAAGGCTGGGGGTCCTTTGCACACCAAACCAGCCAGACAGAGAGGACTTTGGACTCACCCCACTGGCTAATCACACCAGCAATTCCCTTAGACACTCCAGTTTCCCAGTATTACCACCAGTGCCACTCGTCATGGGGACAAATGGTTATGAAAACCAAGACCCCAGTAAAAGAAAAAAGGTTCTCCTGATCCCAAAGGACCAAGCCCCAGATCCAGGTCAATATACAAATCAGATCTTACCCACAAATCACGCTGTTGCCAATCCTTTAGAATCTAAAATCTAAAGGTTTATTCATAAAAGGAAAAAGATAGAGATGAGAGTTAGAATTGGTTAAATGGAAGCGATTACATACAGTAATGGCAAAGTTCTTGGTTCAGGCTTGTAGCAATGATGGAATAAACTGCAGGTTCAAATTAAGTCTCTGGACCATCCCCCGCTGGGATGGGTCATTCAGTTCTTTGTTCAGAGCTTCAGTTGTAGCAAAGTCCCTCCAGAGGTATGAAGCAGGATTGAAGACAAAATTGAGATGAGGCATCAGCCTTATATAGTCTTTTCCAGGTGTAAGAACACCTCTTTGTTCTTACTGTGGAAAATTACAGCAAAATGGAGCCTGGAGTCACATGGGCCAGTCCCTGCATACTTTGCTGAGTCTCAAGGCATATTTACCTTCTCTCAATGGGTCCATTGTATAGCTGATGGTCCTTAATGGGCCATCAAGCAGGCTAGGCAGGGCTAACACCAGTTTGTCTGGGATGTCACCCAGCAGCATAGCATAAGTTTGCAATACAGACAGTATAGAGCCAATATTCATAACTTCAACTACAAAACTGATACACCCATATAGACAGCCTAATCATAACCAGTAAACCATAACCTTGTCTTAGACACCCCACTTGACCCCCTTTATACAAGATTTGGTGCCACTACAGGACCTTGGTTGCAACAATGATCTATATGGTCCCAGATTATATCAATAACGTCACACTCCCCTGCCCCGGGTCCCTCTCCCCTGCCCCGGGGCCAGCACTGGAAGCCTGGGTCCCATCCCCTGTCCCAGGGCCACCAGCCAGACACCTGGG
>NW_020693774.1:0-1720 GCF_002925995.2 Terrapene triunguis
TTTTTCAAAAGCAACTAGGCAGCTAACTCCCATTGAAATCAATAAGTTTTGGACACCTAGAGGCTTTAGAAAAACCTACCAGGCACCTAAACACCTTTGAAAACCGGGCCTTAGGTGATGAAGTGCAGGTGTCTATACTGAGCAATGATACCCTGGTGTGCAGCTATGGGTCCATTGACTCATGATCTTCGATATCCACCAGAGATCCTCAAATCACAGAAATGCCAGGCTGGGAGGGACTGGAAGCCAAGGGGAATCAGGTGCCTGGCTCTTTGAAAATCCCATCTTAAATTCCTGGAAAGAATAGTCCACCCCTTTGAAGAACATTCCCATATCTCTGCTGATTCTGCGGCTGGCGCCAGCCCACCTGATAGAAAAAAAATGTCTTTTATTGATATATTATAGAATCACAGCACCATAGAAATGTGAGGCTGAAGCTGAAAAGCTTGAGAAGCTGAGGCAGGACCTAGTAAATCTAGACCAGCACTGACAGTTGCTTGTCCAACTGTTCTTCATAAAATCTCCAATGATGAGAATTCCACAACCTCTCTTGGCAGCCTATTCCATTGACGGGTCCTATGGTCCAAACCCCCTAGGGACCTTTAAAATTCTAAACTAAAGCCTGTTTTCAGTCTCTTGTTTGTTTGGTCCTTAATTGAGAGCCCTGGAGAACTAAATCCTTCTTTTCACCTATAAAGCAAGTGAAATTCTCCAAGGCTGTGTGTCTGACACCTAACCCAGAGGTGCCATGTCTAGGGAGAAGACAGGAGGTTGGGCTAAGACCAGAGCTGTGATTTTCTAAGAGGCCTAAGAAGTTAAACACAAGTTCCCAAGGACTCCTTTAACTCCATTAGGCCCTACTCCAGAAAGGAGCCACAATGTTCATTATTTGGACAATATACCCACCATCAGTGCCTCTGGGACAGAATGCAGGAGATCCAGTTTGTTGGAACTTATTCCTGGTAGAGGAGATTTCTAGGAAGCCGCGCAGAAGCTCTTTGGGAGTGGTGAGCCTGGTGGGTAGCTGGCCATTCATTTAATTTTAAGCTGGATAATCCCCTTTCTGTGTGGTTTGTCCCCTGTCTGGTACTGAGACAAAACCAGACATGGTTTTGTCCAGTATCACAGATGAGGGACGCATGCAAGGTCACACTGGCAGGCAGGACCATGAGGTAGGGGCGGGGCCACAGCTTTCCCAGAAGTACCAGAATGTCCGGTGTGGTGTTGCTTTCTAGAAATAATAAACCCCATAATGGTTTATAGAAATATGCTTATGAGTGTAAATATGACATGACTGGAATATGTTTTATGTTAGATATGCCATGTAACATATCTCTGCAAAGACTACGATCTACTGGATATATTCATCCTAATTACATGCATGCATCATTTTGTATTCGAAGTTATGAATATTGGCGATGTACTTGCTTGATTTTAAGTAGCCTCAGTGAAGCAGTTGGTCAGCTTCTGGAGAAAAGGCTATTCTCAGTAAGTGTCCAATCAAGAAACACTTAAGCTAACAATGAACTCTGAGAGACGCCAATACACATCTGAGCTGTCCTGGGGATCTGTCATCATCCGGTAAAGTTCTGAATCATTCATGGACATGTGACTTGCCCATGTGACTCCAAAACTGTATCTTGCAGCTGGCTTCTGCATAGGAGAGGAAAAGGGATTTCCACCCAAAAGAGAAAGTCTATTTAAGCCCCTGGAAACTCCT